>NW_028158988.1:0-68000 GCF_964263955.1 Coregonus lavaretus | reverse complement strand
ATATGATATGATGGAGAGAGACACCAGACAAGACACAGAGACAGCAACAGAAGAATAGGATATGATGGAGAGAGACACCAGACAAGACACAGAGACAGCAACAGAAGAATAGGATATGATGGAGAGAGACGCCAGACAAGACACAGAGACAGCAACAGAAGAATATGATATGATGGAGAGAGACACCAGACAAGACATAGAGACAGCAACAGAAGAATAGGATATGATGGAGAGAGACACCAGACAAGACACAGAGACAGCAACAGAAGAATAGGATATGATGGAGAGAGACACACTAGACAAGACGAGGAAGACATATTGATGGGGAGAGAGGAGCTGTTACCCCTGGGGAGAGAGGAGCTTCTACCCCTGGGGAGAGAGGACCTGCTACCCCTGGGGAGAGAGGAGCTGCTACCCCTGGGGAGAGAGGAGCTGCTACCCCTGGGGAGAGAGGAGCTGATGCCCCTGGGGAGAGAGGAGCTGCTACCCCTGGGGAGAGAGGATTTGCCACCCCTGGGGAGAGAGGAGCTGCTACCCCTGGGGAGAAAGGAGCTGCTAACCCTGGGGAGAGAGGAGCTGCTAATTCTGGGGAGAGAGGAGCTGATACCCCTGGGGAGAGAGGAGCTGCTACCCCTGGGGAGAGAGGAGCTGCTACCCCTGGGGAGAGAGTAGCTGATACCCCTGTGGAGAGAGGAGCTGTTACCCCTGGGGAGAGAGGAGTTGCTACCCCTGGGGAGAGAGGAGCTGTTACCCCTGGGGAGAGAGGAGCTGATACCCCTGGGGAGACAGGAGCTGTTACCCCTGGGGAGAGAGGAGCTGCTACCCCTGGGGAGAGAGGAGCTGTTACCCCTGGGGAGAGAGGAGCTGTTACCCCTGGGGAGAGAGGAGCTGTTACCCCTGGGGAGAGAGGAGCTGATACCCCTGGGGAGAGAGGAGCTGCTACCCCTGGGGAGAGAGGAGCTGCTACCCCTGGGGAGAGAGGGGCTGCAACCAGGAGAGACTGCGACCCTGCTCGGGAAGAGTTTAACGATTGGTGATTGTTGGGGCACGTTTGGCAGGAGCTTCAGTGACAAAAACTGCTCAACTTGCCGATGTTTCACAATGTGCCATGGCCGTCTCAGTCACCAGGTCTCAACCCAATTCAACACTTATGGGAGATTCTGGAGCGGCGCCTGAAACAACGTTTTCCACCACCATCAACAAAACACAAAATGATGGAATTTCTCGTGGAACAATGATGTCACATCCCTCCAATAGAGTTCCAGACAGTTGTAGAATGTATGCCAAGGCACATTGTAAGAGCTACAAAGAGACAGGGAGTGGGAGAGAGAACAGGTAGAACCTGATATGGAAATGAGCAGAACAAACTAAAGGAACGTTCCACCACCGAATGATCATTCCAGACTCTACTTCTATTGAGAGACATATAAAAGGTAAGACGACGATTGTTATGATATTAATATAGTTGATGATATTGTTATGTGTATTAATATAGTTGATGATATTGTTATGTGAATTAATATAGTTGATGATATTGTTATCTGCATTAATATAGTTGATGATATAGTTATGTGTATTAATATAGTTTATGATATTGTTATGTGTATTAATATAGTTGATGATATTGTTATGTGTATTAATATAGTTGATGATATTGTTATGTGTATTAATATAGTTGATGATATTGTTATGTGTATTCATATAGTTGATGATATTGTTATGTGTATTAATATAGTTGATGATATTGTTATGTGTATTAATATAGTTGATGATATTGTTATGTGTATTAATATAGTTTATGATATTGTTATGTGTATTCATATAGTTGATGATATTGTTATGTGTATTAATATAGTTTATGATATTTTGTGTGGACAGAGAGTTATAATAGGCCTACACTCCATAAAATTGTATTTTTTGTAAATTAGATGCGTGGGGTGAATTAATTATGTGCCCAATATGTGTACCCCAGGGTGATCTCTTTCATAATAGTCCTATAGACTAGATGTGTTCCCCAGGGTGATCTCCTTCATAATAGTCCTATAGGCTATATGTGTTCCCCAGGGTGATCTCATTCATAATAGTCCTATAGACTATATGTGTTCCCCAGGGTGATCTCCTTCATAATAGTCCTATAGACTATATGTGTTCCCCAGGGTGATCTCCTTCATAATAGTCCTGTAGACTATATGTGTTCCCCAGGGTGATCTCCTTCATAATAGTGCTATAGACTATATGTGTTCCCCAGGGTGATCTCCTTCATAATAGTCCTATAGGCTATATGTGTTCCCCAGGGTGATCTCCTTCATAATAGTCCTATAGGCTATATGTGTTCCCCAGGGTGATCTCCTTCATAATAGTCCTATACGCTATATGTGTTCCCCAGGGTGATCTCCTTCATAATAGTCCTATAGACTATATGTGTTCCCCAGGGTGATCTCCTTCATAATAGCCCTATAGACTATATGTGTTCCCCAGTGTGATCTCATTCATAATAGTCCTATAGACTATATGTGTTCCCCAGGGTGATCTCCTTCATAATAGTCCTATAGACTATATGTGTTCCCCAGGGTGATCTCCTTCATAATAGTCCTATAGACTATATGTGTTCCCCAGGGTGATCTCCTTCATGATAGTCCTATAGGCTATATGTGTTCCCCAGAGTGATCTCCTTCATGATAGTCCTATAAGCTTGTCTTCTCAAAACAAGCAACAAACACAACAACCAACAAACAAACATTGTCTCTTTCGAATCCTCTTCCGAACCCTATTGGTTCGATGCATAGGGTGTTTGCCTTTCTCGCCAATGACCCGGGTTCTCTTCCCTGTCCCGCTGTTCGCAACAATATTAATATCATAGACTACTTGTTGAAGAAAGAGACACAACAATATGAGTGAAAGGATTTTAGGATAATATCAGTAAGTGTTGATTTAGAGTTGTCTTCTGGGTTCAGCCTTCTAGCTGCCTTTATCAATTGGGTGAAATATAACAAATGACATGGCCTCAGAGTTTGGAGATAACCAGTCCCAGTTTAAATCACTATGACAACCATTTCATTATTTCCCCAGAGCAGCAAGGGAATCTAGAGACTCAACCTTTGAAGAATCAGAATCACCTTTATTCGCCAAGTACATTTGCACATACATATGTAGGATCTTCATTTGAGCCAGTTTGCTACAGCAGGAAAATATTCCTGCAGCAACAGGAAATGTGAATTATTATGTGAATTATAATTAATGGACATTTTTGTAGCGGTTGATACATGTCTATTAAGGGAAACTCAAGTCTGGCATTTCTAAGTGGAAATTACAAACTTCAGAAGCATTTTAAAACCTAAAATACACTACAAGTTTTACATTTCCTGCATTGCGGGAAAGTTATTCTGCAGTGGGGGGTGATCAAATTAAGATCCTACATCTGTACACATAATTCTACATGGTGATAGTGACAGACAACATTTAGAGACAGAATACAGACAGTAGAGTTTACACAAATGTCTGTACAACATTATACACAACTAGGAAGAGTGAGCATAGAGCTATAAGAGAATGAACAGTGGATATACAGATATACAGTACAGTGGGAATACAGTGGATATACAGATATACAGTACAGTGGGAATACAGTTGGTATACAGATATACAGTACAGTGGGAATACAGTTGGTATACAGATATACAGTACAGTGGGAATACAGTTGGTATACAGATATACAGTAAAGTGGGAATACAGTTGATATACAGATATACAGTACAGTGGGTATACAGTTGATATACAGATATACAGTACAGTGGGAATACAGTTGGTATACAGATATACAGTACAGTGGGAATACAGTGGATATACAGATATACAGTACAGTGGGAATACAGTTGGTATACAGATATACAGTACAGTGGGAATACAGTTGATATACAGATATACAGTACAGTGGGAATACAGTGGATATACAGATATACAGTACAGTGGGAATACAGTGGATATACAGATATACAGTACAGTGGGTATACAGTGGATATACAGATATACAGTACAGTGGGAATACAGTTGATATACAGATATACAGTACAGTGGGAATACAGTTGATATACAGATATACAGTACAGTGGTAATACAGTTGATATACAGATATACAGTACAGTGGGAATACAGTTGGTATACATATATACAGTACAGTGGGAATACAGTTGATATACAGATATACAGTACAGTGGGAATACAGTTGATATACAGATATACAGTACAGTGGGAATACAGTTGATATACAGATATACAGTACAGTGGTAATACAGTTGATATACAGATATACAGTACAGTGGGAATACAGTTGGTATACAGATATACAGTACAGTGGGAATACAGTTGGTATACAGATATACAGTACAGTGGGAATACAGTTGATATACAGATATACAGTACAGTGGGAATACAGTTGGTATACATATATACAGTCCAGTGGGTATACAGTTGGTATACAGATATACAGTACAGTGGGAATACAGTCGATATACAGATATACAGTACAGTGGGAATACAGTTGGTATACAGATATACAGTACAGTGGGAATACAGTTGGTATACAGATATACAGTACAGTGGGAATACAGTTGATATACAGATATACAGTACAGTGGGAATACAGTTGATATACGGTGGATGTCCACATATACAGTACCAGTATAAATATATCTAAGAGAGATGAACAGAGTGCTAATGCAGTATAGTTCAGTTATTTAGTGTACAGTTCAGAGATGGCTTGATGTGGTGTGCAGCATAGAGTGCATAGTCCTTTAGTCTCTATGGACCAGATGGTAGTGTACAGTTCAGAGATGGCTTGATGTGGTGTGCAGCATAGAGTGTATAGTCCTTTAGTCTCTAAGGACCAGATGGTAGTGTACAGTTCAGAGATGGCTTGATGTGGTGTGCAGCATAGAGTGTATAGTCCTTTAGTCTCTATGGGCCAGATGGTAGTGTACAGTTCAGAGATGGCTTGATGTGGTGTGCAGCATAGAGTGTATAGTCCTTTAGTCTCTATGGACCAGATGGTAGTGTACAGTTCAGAGATGGCTTGATGTGGTGTGCAGCATAGAGTGTATAGTCCTTTAGTCTCTAAGGACCAGATGGTAGTGTACAGTTCAGAGATGGCTTGATGTGGTGTGCAGCATAGAGTGTATAGTCCTTTAGTCTCTATGGACCAGATGGTAGTGTACAGTTCAGAGATGGCTTGATGTGGTGAGCAGCATAGAGTGTATAGTCCTTTAGTCTCTATGGGCCAGATGGCCAGTTGGTGAGGGCTACAGCATGGGGAAAGAAACTGTTCAGATGGGGGTCTATAACATCCAATCACATAGGTTTACAGCAGCTGACAGTTGCAACGTTATTGCTAATAACTCAAACTGCCTTATTTAGAGAAAAACATAATCTCTCTACAGATGTAGGATCTTAATTTGATCACCCTAGTGGCAGGATAATTAAAACTTGTAGTGTATTTGAGTGTTTTTAAGCTTTAAAAAAGGTTTCTGAAGATGATCAATTCCACTTTTGTGTTAAAAGAATTGTTCATTAATTATAATCCACATAATAATTAAAATGTCCTGTTGCTGCAGGATTATTTTCCTGCTGTAGCAAACTGGCTAAAATTAAGATCCTACATCTGTAGCAATACACCTCTCTTTGATGTACATGGCTATATCAGGATTGACTTTTGACCATTTGACATCTTTTATTTACTGTTGTTTAGGCTGGTTGAATGAGTCGCCTATAAAAGCTACTTCATCTGCAAGAGAACAGGCGGCTGCACCAGCGACTGTCAGAAGTTATGTGATTTCCTCATATGAACGTGAAAGTAAGTGTGTAGCCTACGCAGTTACACAATGGCTGTTGAAACTGTGGCACGTATTTCTCGGTAACATTAGAAGTCGGATGAATGTGTTGATATGTAGGAAAGACGGGCAGACTCTCGTAGGTCTAGGCTAAACTACAAACTATTATAAGGTCGACGTCAGACATTCAATAGTCAGAGTAGGTTTGAGCTATGATCACTTATCATGCTGACAAACCTGATGGTCTCCGTTTGAAATGGTGTGTAAAATACCATGCCTAGGCTACAAGCTCTGTCCTGCTACTGTTAGGTCTATAACGTTATGGGAACTGATCTGAACAGGTTTAGGCTGGTCATCTAGGATATGTAGGCTATAGCTGAGGTATAGACCTCCATCTGTATCAGGACTAGGCTCCTGCTACTGTTACTGTTATAACGTTATGGGAACTGATCTGAACAGGTTTAGGCTGGTCATCTAGGCTATAGCTGAGGTCAGTGGTGATTTTAGCATGTCAATCTTGGTGGGGCAAAACATAAATAAAGGGGGATGCATGCCAGCAAAGCCACTCCACAACACAACACTAAACAATACATTCATTGCACTATAACGGTGAGAAACGGTGGCCACAAACTGTTAGGGCCTACATAAAGCAGAGTCCCAACAGCAGAGTCCCGACAGCAGAGTCCCAACAGCAGAGTCCCAACATCTGTCCTTTCACCTTCTTGGATGGGCACTTCTAATGTAACTCTGTGGCAGCACCGAAGACGTAGTGTCTCCATGAGTGACAGAACACTGAGCCAATCACGGTGCAGCGCTCCATATTTTCTTCTGGCTTGCCCCACCACCACAGAAAGCACTGAGCTAGGCTGAAACACCTGCATTTTGGAGCTGCCTTACTCAATAAAGCAAAAAAGAGACCATGTTTTTTTTGCGGCTTTATTAACTCAATTATATATATATAAATTTTTTGCAAACTGATATGTGAAGGCCACCTGCACTGAATAACGGGTCGCTGGTTGAGAGAATGCCAAGAGTGTGCAAAGCTGTCATCAAGGCAAAGGGTGGCTATTTGAAGAATCTCAAATATAAAATAGATTTTGATTTGTTTAACACTTTTTTGGTTTCTACATGATTCTATATGTGTTATTCCATAGTGTTGATGTATTCACTATTATTCTACAATGTAGAAAATAGTAAAAATAAAGAAAAACCCTTGAATGAGTATGTGTTCTAAAACTTTTGACCGGTAGTGTATATATATTTTTTACATTGTTAGCAAACTGATATGTGACAATAACCACAATAACATGCAAAACAGAATGACAGGTCGCCACTGGCTGAGGTATAGCCTTTCTGTATAGATCACTGATCCCCCCCAGATCAATCAAGCCTGTTTTAGCCCTTCTGTCTACATTCTCAGATACGTTTAGAAAAGAACAGATTCAAAGATAATAAATGGCCGACTTTTAATGAATACAAATAAGTGTGAGACATGGCCTTGTGTTGCTGCACTGTCTATAACTACCTTAACAAACAGTGACTTATTATTATTAGTAGTATTGACAGTTACCATGGAGAAGAGATGTCACAACTACATATTCATGTGATTGCATTAAATCACCTGACTGTTTTGATATGTCTGTTAGTAAATGTTGTGTAAGAGATAATTAATAAATGATAACTATTGACATTCAAGAATTACTGTGTTAACTACAACCAACATGTTGGATCTCTGTTTAGGGGTCAGTTCTCTAAAATGAGTCTCTCTGGGGAGAGAGAGGAGGGGGGCCCTGCCTCTAAAATGAGTCTCTCTGGGGAACATGACACCAAAGCTAAGAGGTGAGATGACAATTTTGTTTAAGAATGAATGACAGGTCACCACTGCTCCAAAGCAACTACATGTTGCACAGGAACCACTGACTCGCTGCATGTTTCTATTATCAAGACACCTGCTGGTACCTCTTAACTGGTTAGGACAGCTCATGAGGTGTCCTAAATATCTGCCAACTAGGTGGGACACTTATGAATAAAGAGGCTTCATGCATAGCTTTAATTTATACCCATAAGAGTAGGACTAAAATGGCTTTATTCTCAGCACTTATACGACACATTTTCTACTCTGAGACGCTTTTTGGATATGGGCCCAGATCTCAAAATATTGTTATATTATATATTATAATATAAAGAGGAGGATGTCATTGGTGTTTCTCTACAAGTAGAGTGAGTCAAAATGAAAGAAGAGGATGTCATTGGTGTTTCTCTACTAGTAGAGTGAGTCAACATGTTTTCTCTACTGGCACCAACACACACAGAAATCAGACCCATGGACAGCCACATCATATTTAGCTTACGTTGATTGGACTGAATTGTTTTTGGTATCTTTCAGTTGCCACTGTATTAGACTAAGCATGGGTGATTTAATAATGTTGAAATGTTGAAGTTGAAATGGTGCTGGAATAGTGGAGGCAGCCCCTTTTTTCTTTGTGACTTGCGTTAACTCTCTGTGGTTCTAAATCAATAGTTGTTTAGTGCATATGAACTAACAGGTTATAGAGAAACAACGCAATTATCACAACACATAGATTGTAATATGGCTTTTTCTGGCTTGGCTTCCCCGGTGATTTGACCCACGCACTCCTACTGCTTATTATGTGACTTGTTAAGCGCATTTCTACTCCTGAACCTTTTCAGGCTTGCCAAAACAAAGGGGTTGAATACTTACTGATTCAAGACATTTCAGCTTTTCATTTTAAATTAATTTGTAAAGACTTGGTAAAACATAATTCCACTTTGACATTCGCAACAAAGCCTCCTTTACTCATGCTGCCAAACATGCCCTCGTAAAACTGACTATCCTACCGATCCTTGACTTCGGCGATGTCATTTACAAAATAGCCTCCAACACTCTACTCAGCAAATTGGATGTAGTCTATCACAGTGCCATCCGTTTTGTCTCCAAAGCCCCATATACTACCCACCACTGTGACCTGTACGCTCTTGTTGGCTGGTCCTCACTACATATTCGTCGCCAAACCCACTGGCTCCAGGCCATCTATAAATCACTGCTAGGCAAATCCCGGTCTTATCTTAGCTCACTGGTCACCATAGCAACACCCACCCCGTAGTATGCGCTCCAGCAGGTATATCTCCCTGGTCATCCCCAAAGCCAATACCTCCTTTGGCCGCCATTCCTTCCAGTTCTCTGCTGCCAATGACTGGAACAAACTGCAAAAATTTCTGAAGCTGGAGACACTTATCTCCCTCACTAACTTTAAGCATCAGTTGTCAGAGCACCTTACCGATCACTGCACCTGTACACAGCCCATCTGAAATTAGCCCACCCAACTACCTCATCCCTATATTGTTATTTATTTTGCTCATTTTTACCCCTTATCTCTATTTGCACATAATCTCTTGCACATCTATCATTCCAGTGTTAATACTAATTGTAATTATTTTGCACTATGGCCTATTTATTGCCTTACCTCCATAACATGCTACATTTGCACACACTGTATATTTTTCTGTTGTATTTTTGACTTTGTTTTGTTTTACCCCATATGTAACTCTGTGTTGTTGTTTTTATCGCACTGCTATGCTTTATCTTGGCCAGGTCGCAGTTGTAAATGAGAACTTGTTCTCAACTGGCTTACCTGGTTAAATAAAGGTGAAATAAAAAAATAAAATAAAATAAATGGGGTATTGTGTGTAGGCCAGTGACCCAAAACATCTGAATTTTATCCATTTTTAATTCAGGCTTTAACACAACAAAATGTGGAAAAGGTCAAGGGGTGTGAATACTTTCTGAAGGCACTTTATATACCTAAAATCTGGCAAATTGAGAGCTCTCCACTAAAGTTTTACAAACAATAAAAACCCGGGAGCTCCATCGGTCCACAAGAAATGCAGGCAGCCGGTGATGATGTAGTGGTAGCTAGGATAACTAGGATGCTGCTGGTAGAGTAGCTAGCTTAGCTAGCTGTACAGACTAGCTTGGCTAACTAGCAGGTCGTTCGTCTGTCCCTCGAGGATGATGACGAATCCGGTGAACCACAAGATGAAACAAGGATAGCGAGTGAAAAGGATCTGGCTACACTCATACTGTCCCTGACCAAAAAGAAAATGTAACAATAAACTTCGGTGTCTCAACACTGTAACAAACTCTGTCGTTGTTCCCCAAGATCACCTCAGCCCACTCTGCGCGTAACTGGACAATATGCTTGGCGCCAAACCGTACGTGGACGTGGACAGTTCCAGAACGCGGACATGAGCAGTGCAACACAATACATTTACATTTACATTTTAATCACTTAGCAGACGCTCTTATCCAGAGCGACTTACAGTTAGTGAGTGCATACATAACCCAGTCTTTATACTGGCTTACATTAGTAATATTCATTTATTTATTTTTATATGTAAAACAAACATTCAACGTTTTTTAATAACAAAGTGTCTCAGAGTAGAACATTGGTCGTATAAGTGCTGAGAATAAAGACATTTTACACTTATGGGTATAAATTAAAGCTATGCATGAAGCCTCTAGTCCCACCTAGTCGGCAGATATTTAGGACACCTCATGAGCTGTCCTAACCAGTTAAGAGTTAACAGCAGGTGTCTTGATAATACTATATAATAATGCAGTGAGTCAGTGGTTCCTGCGCCACATGTAATTGCTTTGGAGTAGTTTAAATAATGTTTCTATATTTCTATATGATCAATCCATAATAATATAGACCTACATGGAACAGTTTCTCTTCAGCTTTTGACAATGATTTCTGTATAATAATTATGTATAATAAATGTTGGTGATTCAATAGCCTAGTTAATCATTACATGTCTTTTAACACACTATCTATGTTTGTCTCAGTCTGGCAGTTACCCAGAACTATCATAGGCTCTCTCTCTCTTGTGGCTGCTGCTGATGACAACTGCATGTATGTTATCATAATAATGATGTCTGCATAACATTTTGTCTTCATTTTGGCAGATTAACTCATGCTTATTTCTGAATATTAAATCCGGTTTCTGCCCAGCGGCAAATTAGTTGGAGCTGTGGCAGGCGTTGGACCTGTAGCCGAAAAGTGTCCAGTTTGAATCCCGGGCCGGGCGCTGGAAAGAACGGGCGGAATTGATCTGATCACTGGAGGGCTGTTGTGTTCACGTCCTCAAAACATTCACCTTTCGTTGGGCCTTTGAGCAAGGCCCTTAACCCCACAACATGCTCTCCATCCAGGGGCGCTGCACTGCAGCTTGAACCTGTGCTGGTCTCATCTGTATGTGTGAGGTCTGCTGTTTGGGGGGGTTAAGAACGGAGCAGAATACATGTTTTTGTTGTTTGCTGTAACTAATGGACAAAGTTGTATTGTATTGTAATGTATTGTATTGTAAAGAAGTCAGCCAGAGTTGACGTGTGTGTTTGCATATAATGAAGATCAACTTTACCCCCCCCCCATACAATACTTTTATACACAGTAATTTAAAAAAATTTCCCAGACATCTATAGTGTTTACAGTAATGACTATTACCGATCATGATCTTTTTAAATCCCACCCCTCTGCTACTCTCAGCCCCGCCCACCTATCTCCGTAGAACATCCTCTTTTGATTTCCACCTGCCATATATTTTTCAACTGTGATGTGATGTCATACATGCATTTTTAACCTTTCTAGTCGGATAGTATCCACAGACTGTAAGTTAAAGATACATATTTATCATAAGAGTATTGTTCTATTGTTGATTGACTGACTGTGGCTTTCCAAATCCCCAGCACTGCTATTTCAAAGGATCATATTTACATTAATTTTGGGATTTTTCAACCATTTCCATTGTCCTATAAATTATATTCTTAGCTAAAACATATTCCTATTTAATAGTAGTAGCCATAATTCATAAATGACACCATGCAGGGTTCTATATGGAACCATTTTGGTTCAGGGAAGAAGAACCTCTAGAGTTCTGATTAAAGAACCCTATAAAAGGTTTCTATATATAACTTTTAATGGTTCCATATATTAAGCAAGCGATAGAACCCTTTTTGGTTTAAACAGGAGTGAAGAGTGTGTTGATTTGACGGTAGTATTGTCAAAATTCCGCTTGTAACAACGATCAGAATTAGTAACAACAATAAGGTTCTGCATGACATCATATTAGACAATAACTAAGAGTAGGATAAATGATTGTGTCATGCAAAACTTCTATAGATGTGTGTGTGTGTATGCTGGTAAAGATGTCGGTATGTGTGTGTCTGTGTGTGTGTGTGTCTGTGTGTGTGTGAGTCTGTGTGTGTGTGTGTGTGTGTGTGTGTGTGTGTGTGTGTGTGTGTGTGTGTGTGTGTGTGTATGTGTGTGTGTGTGTGTGTGTGTGTGTGTGTGTGTGTGTGTGTGTGTGTGTGTGTGTGTGTGTGCTGGTGAGACAACCACATATCAGAGCCAAATATACAGGATACAAACATTTCATTCCAGCTATGTAGCATTTTGCAAAACAAAAATTCATACACAAAAATCTATTAATTATAATCTTAGAACAACAATATTTGACAGACACATGAAGGTACCCATAAGCAATCATTTCTGATGTAAAATAACAAACGTGAAAAATTGTGGGAATAACGTTTTAAAAATAAATACATTCTTAAACAACATTGTCATCTCACCTCTTAGCTTTGGTGTCATGTTCACCAGAGAGACTCATTTTAGAGGCAGGGCCCCCCTCCTCTCTCTCCCCAGAGAGACTCATTTTAGAGACAGGGCCCCCCTCCTCTCTCTCCCCAGAGAGACTCATTTTAGAGGCAGGGCCCCCCTCCTCTCTCTCCCCAGAGAGACTCATTTTAGACCACTGACCCCTAAACAGAGATCCAACATGTTGGTTGTGGTTAACACAGTGACAACTAATTATTGAAGGTAAATTGTTCTATTTTATTCATTATCTCTTAGAAATAAAACATTTACTAACAGACACGTCCAAACAGTCAGGTGATTTAATGCAATCACATCAACACGTAGTCATGACTGACTTTTCTTGGAACTAATAATAATGATAATAATAATATAATATTAATAATAATAATAATACAATAATATTATTATTAATAGTAATTAATAATAATAATGTCTCACTTTCTCTTGTAATAATTCCACTCATTCTAGTGTGTTGCTTTGTTCAACAGGTCTGCTATTACTATGGTATTATTTAATTTAATTCATAATGTCAATGTTAAGAAAAGTATGTTCAGGTTTCATACCAAATTACACAGGAAGTAGGAGCTCATTGTAATTTTGAAAACAACAAATGTTCTGATATTCTGAAAGATTATTTAGAACTATGATACATTAACATTTTTACAAATTTTAAAATAACCACGATATACGAATCCTATAATACGAGATATGAACAACAATATGTTTTTGAATTTGACTTGCCTACGCCCAGTTAGCGCCATTTTGTATGATTGAATTGACACGTACCTGTTACAGGTGAAATGGACTGTTAAATGTGAGTGTTTTACTGTCATTCTCTATACTATAATAACATCATATATTTAATTTCCCTACACACTTTACAATAATCCCTTGGAAGATTCTTACCTTGTAGCCTGTATTCACAACCAGAACATGTCAAGTCACTGCGATATTTTCCGTTGTGCTGAGAGAGCACCTTCCTGATGACAAGTGGCTCTGTCTCTATGTTCTAGGTACAGTTGATCTTTGGATGCAATAATATCTGGTCAAAGTCTACTGGCACAACACCATAGTATATAATTAACAGAACAGTAGTTTAACCTTTGGCCAGTAAAGGCCATGGCATACTATAAAATGTAGAATCATTATGATGGATCCAGTTTCAACATATCTCTAACTTAGAAGTATACAATAGGGTCCCAAAATATTAAATTAAATTATTTTATACTAATACAATTGCTCAGAGAAAGAGATTGTTTAACAAGTAATACTTTTTTTCTCAAAAAGGTAGCGGTCAAAATTGACACCCCCGTTCAGTACCTCCCTTGCGAGGATAACGGCACTGAGCCTTTTTCTAAAATGTTTTGAGTTGGAGTGATTTTAGACCTTTCTCCATACATAATCCTTCCAAATGACCAACTACAGGAAGGTAAAGGTACAACTAAACACACAATAAAGAAACAAATCTCCCTAATTGACAGGAGGCTTGAATCTTAGTCATTTACCCACCGGCCTCTTACTACTATCCCAATGTATACATTCTACCAACATCATACATAAATAATCCCTGATAGGATCCTTACTACTATCCCAATGTATACATTCTACCAACATCATACATAAATAATCCCTGGTAGGATCCTTACTACTATCCCAATGTATACATTCTACCAACATCATACATAAATAATCCCTGGTAGGATCCTTACTACTATCCCAATGTATACATTCTACCAACATCATACATAAATAATCCCTGGTAGGATCCTTACTACTATCCCAATGTATACATTCTATCAACATCATACATAAATAATACCTGGTAGGATCCTTACTACTATCCCAATGTATACATTCTACCAACATCATACATAAATAATCCCTGGTAGGATCCTTACTACTATCCCAATGTATACATTCTACCAACATCATACATAAATAATCCCTGGTAGGATCCTTACTACTATCCCAATGTATACATTCTACCAACATCATACATAAATAATCCCTGGTAGGATCATTACTACTATCCCAATGTATACATTCTACCAATATCATCCATAAATAATCCCTGGTAGGATCCTTACTACTATCCCAATGTATACATTCTACCAACATCATAAGAGCACAGCTATCTGTGGTTGGTTCAGCTAGATATGTATTCTGTACCTCATTATAGATCCATCTGTGGTTGGTTCAGCTAGATATGTATTCTGTACCTCATTATAGATCCATCTGTGGTTGGTTCAGCTAGATATGTATTCTGTACCTCATTATAGATCCATCTGTGGTTGGTTCAGCTAGATATGTATTCTGTACCTCATTATAGATCCATCTGTCAGTATCGTAAACAATGTCACGTCTAGAGTGTAACACACACACACACAAATCTGTAGGAATGTCACACACACACACTTTATGGAACCACGACTGTCTCACAAAAGTTCCTCTGCATTACAGCCCCCCCTTGTGGTCAGGATCAGTACTGCATATGTGTCATTCAGGACAGTTTGGACTGAACAAATGATTTACTATTTCAAGGGTTTTTATTTATCTAAACATTTGTATTAATTTTTTTGCTGCAAAATTGTCTTTGTACAGAAAGTGCACACGAACAAGACACACATAACTAGTATTGTTAAAACCATTTAATAACACAACACTAACAACCAGGCTATACAGTAGAAGAACAGCAGAGACAAAACACCATTTTCATTTCAGAATCCTAGTAGACAATACAGTAGTTGCTATTTGGCGTATCACAAATATTTAAAACAGTAATGCTCATTGTTTCATTAACACAATTATAATTTGTTGGATCCTAAACATATCCCCATTTTCCTTCATCAAGAAAACTGTTGTTGTTTATGAATTAACTTTGTCTGAAGGAGATGACTAGCCTGATGGCGAGTCTGTTCTTGCTTTCTTGCCAACTCTTTATGGAATTGTCATGTTTGGCTTGACAATGACAAGCTAGGAGTTGACACTACTCTATAGTAAAGCAAAATAAACATTTAAAAGGTTTTTAAAATGTTGGCTTTTTCCCTAAACGCTGATATCACAGCTTTATCTCTTTGGCACAGAGGAGAAAGTATGAAAAAAACAAGCGCTCTAACAATGAACTGAGCTCAACAAAGCAACTCAACCCCACTATGTACTAAAGGTGCTTTAACAATGAACTGAGCTCAACAAAGCAACTCAACCCCACTATGTACTAAAGGTGCTTTAACAATGAACTGAGCTCAACAAAGCAACTCAACCCCACTATGTACTAAAGGTGCTTTAACAATGAACTGAGCTCAACAAAGCAACTCAACCCCACTATGTACTAAAGGTGCTTTAACAATGAACTGAGCTCAACAAAGCAACTCAACCCCACTATGTACTAAAGGTGCTTTAACAATGAACTGAGCTCAACAAAGCAACTCAACCCCACTATGTTCTAAAGGTGCTTTAACAATGAACTGAGCTCAACAAAGCAACTCAACCCCACTATGTACTAAAGGTGCTTTAACAATGATCTGAGCTCAACAAAGCAACTCAACCCCACTATGTACTAAAGGTGCTTTAACAATGAACTGAGCTCAACAAAGCAACTCAACCCCACTATGTACTAAAGGTGCTCTAACAATGAACTGAGCTCAACAAAGCAACTCAACCCCACTATGTACTAAAGGTGCTTTAACAATGAACTGAGCTCAACAAAGCAACTCAACCCCACTATGTACTAAAGGTGCTCTAACAATGAACTGAGCTCAACAAAGCAACTAAACCCCACTATGTACTAAAGGTGCTTTAACAATGAACTGAGCTCAACAAAGCAACTCAACCCCACTATGTACTAAAGGTGCTTTAACATTGAACTGAGCTCAACAAAGCAACTCAACCCCACTATGTACTAAAGGTGCTTTAACAATAAACTGAGCTCAACAAAGCAACTCAACCCCACTATGCACTAAAGGTGCTCTAACAATGAACTGAGCTCAACAAAGCAACTCAACCCCACTATGTACTAAAGGTGCTTTAACAATGAACTGAGCTCAACAAAGCAACTCAACCCCACTATGTACTAAAGGTGCTTTGACAATGAACTGAGCTCAACAAAGCAACTCAACCCCACTATGTACTAAAGGTGCTCTAACAATGAACTGAGCTCAACAAAGCAACTCAACCCCACTATGTACTAAAGGTGCTTTAACAAGGAACTGAGTTCAACAAAGCAACTCAACCCCACTATGTACTAAAGGTGCTTTAACAATTAACTGAGCTCAACAAAGCAACTCAACCCCACTATGTACCAAAGGTATGTAGAACTGTAATAAACATTCAACAGCAAACACTATGTACATCTTTCCACTGGAACCTTGGATTGTCTGTTCTTCTCTGTAGTTTACTCACACATGGGTATGTATAATGTAGACCTGGGTTCAAATATGATTTGTTTTCTTACAAATGTCTTAGCTGGGCTTGATTGAGCTTGCCTGGCACAATGAAACCAATGGAATATTGCCAAAAGTGCAAACACTCAAAAATGTAATCAAATGCTCAAAGTGTTTGACGGTAAACAAATACTATTTGAACCCAGGTCGGGTATGTGGTCCTATTAGTTTCCTGATTTAGATCTGTGTGGTTCAAACCAACTCTTAGTTTCCTGATTCAGATCTGTTGAAACCAACTCTTAGTTTCCTGATTCAGATCTGTTGAAACCAACTCTTAGTTTCCTGATTCAGATCTGTTGAAACCAACTCTTTGTTTCCTGATTCAGATCTGTTGAAACCAACTCTTAGTTTCCTGATTCAGATCTGTTGAAACCAACTCTTAGTTTCCTGATTCAGATCTGTTGAGACCAACTCTTAGTTTCCTGATTGAGATCTGTTGAAACCAACTCTTAGTTTCCTGATTCAGATCTGTGTGGTTCAAACCAACTCTTAGTTTCCTGATTCAGATCTGTTTAAACGAACTCTTAGTTTCCTGATTCAGGTCTGTTGAAACCAACTCTTAGTTTCCTGATTCAGATCTGTTGAAACCAACTCTTAGTTTCCTGATTCAGATCTGTTGAAACCAACTCTTAGTTTCCTGATTCAGATCTGTTGAAACCAACTCTTAGTTTTCTGATTCAGATCTGTTGAAACCAACTCTTAGTTTCCTGATTCAGATCTGTTGAAACCGACTCTTAGTGTCCTGATTCAGATCTGTTTAAACCAACTCTTAGTGTCCTGATTCAGATCTGTTGAAACCAACTCTTAGTTTCCTGATTCAGATCTGTTTAAACCAACTCTTAGTTTCCTGATTCAGATCTGTTTAAACCAACTCTTAGTTTCCTGATTCAGATCTGTTGAAACCGACTCTTAGTGTCCTGATTCAGATCTGTTGAAACCAACTCTTAGTTTTCTGATTCAGACCTGTTGAAACCAACTCTTAGTTTCCTGATTCAGATCTGTTGAAACCGACTCTTAGTGTCCTGATTCAGATCTGTTTAAACCAACTCTTAGTGTCCTGATTCAGATCTGTTGAAACCAACTCTTAGTTTCCTGATTCAGATCTGTTTAAACCAACTCTTAGTTTCCTGATTCAGATCTGTTTAAACCAACTCTTCTGACTCATTGTCATGCCCTGTATATCTAAAGGAGTTGGCTAAAGCACACACAGATCTGGGACCAGACTAATGTATCCGTGGTTTGCCAGTTAGACTGTTTGTCTGGTCTCTGGTCTGTGGTCAGCAGTGGTGGTTGGTGGCATGGAGGACAGACTCATAGTAACGACTGGAATCAAATGAATGGAATGGTGTCAAACGCATCAAACACATACGTACAATTCCATTCACTTCATACCAGTCCCCTTACCAGCCTCCTATGGTGGTCAGTGGACACAGCATGGTTGGGGTGAATTCCATTTCAATTTCAATCAATTCAGAAGGTAAACCTCATTAAGAAGCATTGAAGAGAATTGGAACGTTAGTGTACTTCCTGAATTGACTCCAACCCTGGGGCAAAGTGATGTGTTCTGCTGCTTGTGGTGGTGTGAGGCCTTAACCTCAGCCTCCCTCCCTCTTTCATTCCCTCTTCCTCAGTACCATGTAGATGAGACCACTGACCAGACACAGAGGGAAGGACACCCAGGCCAGGACGTAGCAAAGCCCAACGCAGCATCCACCTCCCCATCCGAACACATCACAGTGTAGATTATTGAGCCACACATCACAAAGACCTGGAGAGAGGAGGATGAAGAGAGAGGAAGGGGGAGGAAAGGAGAGAGAGACAGAGAGACAGAGAGAGAGAGAGACAGAGAAGAGAGAGAGACAGAGAAGAGAGAGAGACAGAGAGAGACAGAGAAGAGAGAGAGAGAGAGAGACAGAGAAGAGAGAGAGAAGAGAGAGAGAGAGACAGAGAAGAGAGAGAGAAGAGAGAGAGAGAGACAGAGAAGAGAGAGAGAAGAGAGAGAGAGAGAGAGAGAGAGAGAGGAGAGAGAGAGACAGAGAGAGACAGAGAAGAGAGAGAGACAGAGAAGAGAGAGAGAGACAGAGAAGAGAGAGAGACAGAGAAGAGAGAGAGAGACAGAGAAGAGAGAGAGACATAGAGACAGAGAGAGAGACAGAGAAGAGAGAGAGACAGAGAAGAGAGAGAGAGAGAGAGAAGAGAGAGAGACAGAGAAGAGAGAGAGAGACAGAGAGAGAGAGAGAGACAGAGAGAGACAGAGAGAGAGAGAAAGACAGAGAGAGACAGAGAGAGAGAGAGAGAGAGAGAGAGAGACAGAGAGAGACAGAGAGACAGAGAAGAGAGAGGAGAGAGAGACGAGAGACAGAGAAAGAGAGACAGAGAGAGACACATGTGCCTTGAGTGCCTGTTCGGTAAAATATATATTAAAATATATCCGGCTATAAACTGAAATAAATAAAGTAAATAAGTTAAGCAAGAGAATAAATGCTTAATCATTAACACATTAATTAATGATTGACAGATCAACTTTACTTGAGGTAAACAAAAACAATTGTACATAACAGGACCACATACACTGAATATGGAGGCCAGGTCTGTTTGATGACTCTGGGAAGACTGACCACTGAGAATCTCTGACTCTGATCTCTCCTGTTGGTTTCTGGGGACAAAAAATCTAAGGATTGCACACACACACAAACACAAACTAAAATGAGGGATTTTGTGTTTTAGGACTATGAAAATGGAAAAAATAATTAGCCTATGGATTATGAAAACAACAAAAATAAATGGGAAAATGGGAGAGGAGAAATGACTAGAGACAGTGTTGTTTAACTCACTGACCATGACCCATGAGTTCTTCTTACCTTTGTTCAGTAGAAAAGTCTCCCTCTCTAAACACTATAGGAGGTTCCATAGACCGGTCACTCTTCATGGACACACAGCTGGGTACAGGGGAGGCTGGTCTCTCCTGCTTGATTGGGCTTCAACACAACAGAGACAAACATTAAGTCTCTCATCTACTCTGAACTCAGATGGGGAAACATAAGAAGAGTTTAATTCCAAAATGCTATATAACCATTTTCAGAAACCCTGTTAAATTACCTTTTTTTGTTTAAAGAAATTATTAAAGATATTTGTGGGTTTTTTCACCATCTAATCTTGGCATGGGATTGTTTCATGACAGAAATGTATTTGTTTAAAATCTATAACTTGATGGTTTCATTTCAGATAGACAAATAATCTATTTTTGTTCTCCAAAATGCTATATATATCTGCCTCACTCTCAGAGAAATAAGTAGTACTGCTAGGTTGTACACTGTCAAATGTAACAAACTCATGTAACGACATAAAAAATCTGTACAAATGATACATTTGTGACATCAATATTTTTTTTTTTTTTGAAAAATAATTATATATAGTCCAATTTTATGAGATTTTAATCACCAGGCCATCAGACTAGCTGGCCTCCGCCCAGTACACTGCCCTGAACTTAGTCACTGTTTCTAGCTGGCTATCACCCAGTACACTGCCCTGAACTTAGTCACTGTTTCTAGCTGGCCTCCGCCCAGTACACTGCCCTGAACTTAGTCACTGTTTCTAGCTGGCCTCCGCCCAGTACACTGCCCTGAACTTAGTCACTGTTTCTAGCTGGCCTCCGCCCAGTACACTGCCCTGAACTTAGTCACTGTTTCTAGCTGGCCTCCGCCCAGTACACTGCCCTGAACTTAGTCACTGTTTCTAGCTGGCCTCCGCCCAGTACACTGCCCTGAACTTAGTCACTGTTTCTAGCTGGCTATCACCCAGTACACTGCCCTGAACTTAGTCACTGTTTCTAGCTGGCCTCTGCCCAGTACACTGCCCTGAACTTAGTCACTGTTTCTAGCTGGCCTCCGCCCAGTACACTGCCCTGAACTTAGTCACTGTTTCTAGCTGGCCTCCGCCCAGTACACTGCCCTGAACTTAGTCACTGTTTCTAGCTGGCCTCCGCCCAGTACACTGCCCTGAACTTAGTCACTGTTTCTAGCTGGCCTCCGCCCAGTACACTGCCCTGAACCTAGTCACTGTTTCTAGCTGGCTATCACCCAGTACACTGCCCTGAGCTTAGTCACTGTTTCTAGCTGGCCTCCGCCCAGTACACTGCCCTGAACTTAGTCACTGTTTCTAGCTGGCTATCACCCAGTACACTGCCCTGAACTTAGTCACTGTTTCTAGCTGGCCTCCGCCCAGTACACTGCCCTGAACTTAGTCACTGTTTCTAGCTGGCCTCCGCCCAGTACACTGCCCTGAACTTAGTCACTGTTTCTAGCTGGCCTCTGCCCAGTACACTGCCCTGAACTTAGTCACTGTTTCTAGCAGGCTATCACCCAGTACACTGCCCTGAACTTAGTCACTGTTTCTAGCAGGCTATCACCCAGTACACTGCCCTGAACTTAGTCACTGTTTCTAGCAGGCTATCACCCAGTACACTGCCCTGAAATTAGTCACTGTTTCTAGCAGGCTATCACCCAGTACACTGCCCTGAACTTAGTCACTGTTTCTAGCAGGCTATCACCCAGTACACTGCCCTGAACTTAGTCACTGTTTCTAGCAGGCTATCACCCAGTACACTGCCCTGAACTTAGTCACTGTTTCTAGCAGGCTATCACCCAGTACACTGCCCTGAACTTAGTCACTGTTTCTAGCTGGCCTCCGCCCAGTACACTGCCCTGAACTTAGTCACTGTTTCTAGCAGGCTATCACCCAATACACTGCCCTGAACTTAGTCACTGTTTCTAGCAGGCTATCACCCAGTACACTGCCCTGAACTTAGTCACTGTTTCTAGCTGGCCTCTGCCCAGTACACTGCCCTGAACTTAGTCACTGTTTCTAGCTGGCTATCACCCAGTACTCTACCCTGCACCTTAGTGACTGTTGCCCTATGTACCTAGTCATTGAACACTGTTCACTTTAATAGTGTTTACATACTGCTTCCCCTCTTTATATGTATATACTGTATTCTAGTCAAGGCGTTGTTTTTTCCCGATATTTCTTAATTTCTTCTTTTTATTTTGGGGATTTGTGGGTATTGTTTTTCAAATATGTGTATGTGACCAATACAATTTCATTGATTTTTGGTATAAAACATTTACCTTTAACATTTTAGTAATTTAGCAGTTGCTCTTATCCAGGGCCCGGTTTCCCAAAAGCATTTTAGGGCTAAGTTTATCGTTCACCTTCGTAGAGAGCATCTAAATGTGTCACTTTATACACAGAAGATCTCCGCTAAGCATAGAATTACATGATCTATCCGTCTCTCTGTGACTTCCAATAACTTCAGAACAAAGCGACTACAAATACATAGTTGCCAATGTCTTCGCAATCGATGCAAAGAAGTGATGTATACAATTATGCTTCAAATGAAAACTGAGATGACTGCATTAAAATATATACATTAGGCTATAGGCCTATTTCAATCATATTGAAATACATTTCATGTTCAATTAATTGAGTTCTATTTTGCTACTTGTAGGCTACTGTCTGTAATTTGTCTCAATATACCCTACATGGTCAAAGGTATGTGGACACCCCTTCAAATTAGTGGATTTGGCTATTTCAGCCACACCTGTTGCAGACAGGTGTATAAAATCGAACAGACAGCCATGCAATCTCCATAGACAAACATTGGAAGTAGAATGGCCTTACTGAAGTGACTTTCAATGTGGCACCATCATAGGATGCCACCTTTCCAACAAGTTAGTTCGTCAAATTTCTGAGACATCACATTTCTGCCCTGCTAGAGCTGCCCCGGTCAACTGTGTGCTGTTATTGTGAAGTGAAAATGTCTAGGAGCAACCGTAAAGTGGTAGGCCACACAAGCTCACAGAACTGGACTGCCGAGTGCTGAAGTGTGTAAAACCGTCTGTCCTCGGTTGCAACTGTCATGGAAATTCAACACAAGGACACTCAAAGTCAATCTTAAATGAATCATTCTTTATTGTCAGCAAGCTGGAGAGGTCACAGTCAAACTTAGATGCATAAAGTGCCGGTCTGAAGTGATGGTCCTTTCATAATGCCTTATACGGCTACACAAAAACCTACATAAACATGATTCATACGATTGGTTCCTGCATGTGACTGGCACCATCTCCTATCTTAACTTATAGAACATATTCTGGGCATTCTGCCAGATGGTCTTAAGGAAGGGGTCATGACGTCCCGTCCCCCCCCCCCCTTATATCTTTACCCAGCAGAGGCAGGAACCAATGATTGTTTATGACAGAGTGGACAATATGAACATTTTCAAGGCTGTCCCTCCAGACTATACATTTTTCCTCCACATTTCACTTCTATGACAATAATTGTTCAAATGTAATGCGTAAGACTTAAATCAAAGGAGGTTCTATCAAAATACATTAAATAATTTAATTCATGATAATCATCATAATAAATCATAATAAAGGTTATCCTTCTATTAACAGGAGCTAATCTAATTTAATTCATAATCATCATCATAAAGCTCAAATCTACAATAAGGTTATACTTTTATCAACGGGAGTGGATCTATCAAAAATACACACACATACACAAGGGATCTGTAGATTCAGAGGTAAATAAATCTCTCAAGGTTTAACCATTGTTTCCATAGTTACTTACCACAATCGGGTTGTATTAAAATATGTTCTGCATTAACTTATCACGGCAACTGGTTTGATACATTCACCTCTGAAGATAAATAATGTACTTACATTCAGTAATCTTGCTCTGATTTGTCATCCTAAGGGTTCCAGAGATAAAATGTAACATAGTTTTGTTTGATAAAATCCATTTTTATATTGAAATGTAGGAACTGGGTTCTACAGTTTGAACCCCTACTGTCTCTGGCTCCACACCCTCCCCGCCCGGACATCTAGATGTGTGAAAGTTAGTGTATAAGCTAATGATCCATCATTTATGACATTCCTGGGAGTGTGTAAACTTACATTTTGTATTACCATATCATTGTTGTATGTTCTCTATAGTTATGTACTTGAAAATGTATCAATTGACCAATTCGGCACACTTGGGCAGAGTTGATACAAAATAGTTCAGTATTGCAATGCTTCACTGGATCAATCTGATACTTTGCACAAACACTGCTGCCATCTAGTGGCCAAAATCTAAACTGCGCCTAAACTGCAATATTATATTGTGGCCTTTCTCTAGCATTTCAAAGTTGATGGAACAAAACAAATAAAATAAAACACATGACAGCTGCTGAGATATTATTAGCCCTGGAGACACTGATAGCCTTATAGCTTGTTAATAACACAACATAGCAAACTAAGCAAAAAAATGCATGCTGCAGCCCATTGGGCAATTTGGGATGCCCAACTTCCAAACAGGGATTCCAACCAAGTTGCAAGCGTCCACTCTGGTTTTGGGGAATGATTCTCAGCAACAGTGGCAATGTTTTCTGGAAGATCAGTCACATTAGAAGAGTGATCTGGGAGTACAAAAGTACAACATTCATCATCAATGACAGCACATGTGCTCCCTTGACCTGCCAGAATATAGTCAAGAGCCTCTCTGTTTTGAAGAGCTAACTTAAGCAATTCTTTTAGTTCCCCATTCAATTGTTCCAGGGCATTTCTAGTAGCATTGCCAAATGTCTCTATGTGTCTAGAGATGTCACAAATTTGGTCTAGGGCACATGCAACTCCATACCCAGAGAAAAACACCCCAAAGAACCTGGAGGCTGGTGCCTGAGTGTGAGTGACGTCAGCTAGAGACCTCTTATCTCTCCTCATTCCAGGAAGTTTGTAGTCTCTAAACAGAGCCTTCAGATCATTTTCGTTATCTGGAACGGTTCTCATAGCTGTCACCAAAAACCCAATAGTACAAGTACCTCCCCAGTTCGAGGGAAGGCTATAGTAAGCCATCTTACCACATAGCCAATAGGTGCCATTCGGGGCTCCTTTCAGAGTTGTGCTATGTTTGTCAACCCACATTTTAAACGGTTCCTTATCGGTCTGACCATTCTCCTGTAGCACTGTTAAATTGCAAGCATTTGATCCATTAAGATTCATAGTACAATTACATTTCAATTCACCCAAATCGTGATCTCCATATCCTCTAATACACCAAGGGGCAGTCATCACCCCAGCCACTGAAATGGGCGGGAGTGAGACATTACCAGGCCTCAGGTAATAGGATAAATTGGGTTGATTATATACCTTAACATTGCTGGTCATAGTATAAAAAGGAATTTTTCCTGCCAATGCTATAGTAAAGTTCATCCCTATTGGGACTCCTATAAGGGGCAAGCCTGCCCCTACCTTAACCGGACCCATCCCACACACCCAACAGTCCTTTTCTTTGGATGTCTGGTCAGCAACCATTTCTGCTCTAGAAAAGAACAAATTGTCCTCATGGTTGTGAGGGCCCAGCAGGGTTCTCCTTCTGTCATTACCATCTACTTCTGGGCCACTACTCCAGGCCTGCGTTGGTTCCTTTGGCTCAGGACACCTTCTGTCATTACCATCTACTTCTGGGCCACTACTCCAGGCCTGCGTTGGCCCCATTGGCTCAGGACACCTTCTGTCATTACCATCTACTTCTGGGCCACTACTCTGGGACTGCGTTGGGCCCTTTGGCTCAGGACACCTTCTGTAATTACCATCTACTTCTGGGCCACTACTCTGGGACTGCGTTGGTTCCTTTGGCTCAGGACTCCTTCTGTCATTACCATCTACTTCTGGGCCACTACTCCGGGACTGCGTTGGCCCCTTTGGCTCGGGACTCTTCTCATCCTCTGTCAGATCTCCAACAAGAGGACAAGCTACTGTTCTTATTAGCACTACTGTGCTAATACAGAGGAGGGCCACACTGCACCACCGGAACTGACCAGGCCCCATCTTCTTCTGGATCAGGAACTCGTCTGCAGTGCGACACGTGGGTCCAGGTATCTCTCTCAGCAACCTTCACCGCAGTGGGGTGTGGTCAGAAGAACATGGTACGGGCCTCTCCACGGGGGTCCTTCCAACTATTTCTCCTGAAGTCTTTCACCACCATGAAATCACCTGGGTTCAAACAGTGTTCAGCTCCACCTGCTAGATTTAGCAAAGACGCCTTCAACCGGGGGAAAAACGAGTCTTAAGAACACTGTTAAGGGTGACACTCAACCAAGCCTTCCTCCATTTCTTGCAGGGACAACCTGTTCTGGGAAAAAGGTGTATTTGTCATCCGCATGGGACGGCCAGTCAGCACCTCATGTGGAGAGAGACCAGTGACTGTAGGGGATCTGCCTCTCATCGTCATCAGTGACAATGGAAGCACGTTCACCCATGTCAGGCTTGTTTCACCAATTCATTTGGTTAATTTAGTTTTCAAAGACTGGTTCGTCCTTTCGACTGCACCCCCAGATTGGGGATGATAGGCACAATGTGTTCTCAAATCAATCTGCAAATCCTCTGACAGGGACTGAACAATCTCATTCACAAACTGGCCACCATTGTCAGAATACATTTTTGATGGCAGTCCCCACCTAGGTATGATCTCTCTCTCGCTGTGGCTCTCCTGCAAGGGAAAGTTTCAATCCATTTAGAAAACTTGTCAACAGTCACCAAACAATACTTATTCCCCTCACAAGGGGTCAACTCAATGAACTCCATCATTAACTGCTCAAAAGGTCCTTCATGCCTTGGATGGGATGCGGGAGATACTGAAATGCCACGTCCAACATTGTTAGTCATACAAATCAAGCATGTCTTACTGAAATTTCCTGCAAACACAGTAAAACCTAATGTACCCCAATATTTATTTACAAGATCCACCATCCCTCCTTTTGACACATGGTCTTGACCATGTGACAATTTTGTGAGGAACTGGAATGTACAATGGGGCATGGCAGGTCTGCTCCACACATCAAGCCATACACACGAGGCGTCCTTATGACAGCACCCCACCCACTTGAGTTTCTGAAAGCATCAGCCATGGTCTGTAAAGCAATGATATAATTAACAGAGAAAGGGTTGGTGGGAGCTGGGAATGCTGTCATTTGTAGGAAGGGGGAAACAGAAGAAGAAGCAGACAATTTAGCCGCAGTCAGCCTTGACATTCCCCAGAGAAATGTTATCTTTAGATGGAGTATGGGCCTGACACTTCATCACCGAGATTGACGAGGGGAGTTGAACAGCCTCCAACAGAGAGGACACAAGTTTCATCAGTCCAGACCACAACTTCACTCGCCTCCATCTTTCTCCCATAAATACAATCCTGCAGTGGTTGAACTATCTCTGCATAGTCTTACAACCACGGACGACAGTAACCAGCCACACCCAACAAAGACATCATGTGCTGCTTGGTAACAGGTTTAGGCAAAACTTTAATTGCATCTAATCTATCTTTGGAGAGGGCGCGACCCTCAGAAATAATGTCATGGCCCAAATATTTAACGGAGCTCTGGAATAACTGCATCTTACTGGAGGAAACATTATGACCATTTTCTGCTAAGAAAATCAACAATGCCCGAGTGTCCTCGTGACATATCTCCTCTGATTTTGAGCAAACCAACAAATCATCAAAATATTGAACCAAAATGCTTCCACCAGGGGCAACAAAACCCTCTAGGTTCCTAGCCATTTCTTGGGCAAAGATGGCATGTGATTGAACATACCCCTGGGGCATCACCGTCCAAGTCCATTTGTTTTACCAAGAAATGTCAACGAGAACCTCTCCTGTTAATCTTCAGCCAAAGGGATACTGAAAAAAAGCATTTGCCAAATCAATCACCGAAAAACAACAACTACCTGGAGGCACCTGGTATAAAATGGTACCAGTGTTTGGCACCAGGGGTGCTCTAGCAAGTAATGCATCGTTTACTAGTCTAAGGTCTTGCACAACACGATAATCACCAGATGGTTTCCTAACAGGTAAAATTGGTGTGTTTCATGCGTCCAATGTCGGTCTTTGATTTTACCCACAGTTCTTCAGGTATATATTTTAGCCAATCAATGTGTGAATTATCTTGTAATACCACAGGCATGGTTTCAACGGGAATTGGTTATTTTCTTGGTAATGTCATTGCAGTAGCCCAGTATGGGGAATAGAAAGTTGCTGTTGAAGCTGACCACTTTCCTTCTCCTTCCCAAGACACCCAATCAGTTGCTTCCATCACTGTCTTTATCCAAACACCCACATCTCTCCATTGTTTTCCAGGAGCTTTTGATAAGCTCCAATGGGGAACAGAGCCAGGGACTTCATACAGACTTGTCTTTGTATCCGTCAGCAACACTCCAGCTGCTACGAAGTCTTCTCCTCTGTATATCCCATTCATGGTCATCTCAACTTTCTCTTTTTGGGTTAACCATCTCCGTTGGTATTCAGGGTTCTCTTCGCATGCAATACAAGTTGCCGTTACAGCTGTCTTAAAATCTTGTCTCAGGCCGGTTACCACAGCATGGCACAATAGGCTGTTGTAGGAGTCTTGGTCAGGCGTCAGGCCTGAGTGTTGAAGGAAGACTGGCTCCATTCTTTCCATGTAGTCACTCAATGTTTCATCAGTTCCCTGTTTAGTGGAATGGATTTTCTGCCAGTCTGTGTGTTTAGGGAAAGCAGCCTTTATAGCGGTAAACACTGCATCCAGCCGCTAGTACATCACGGTTCAACATGAGTCTATAGTCCTTCCATTTCCATTTCAAGCAGCAGCAGAGTATTTCTTCAGTTTCTCTGGTAGTGGGGTTGTACATGGAGATATTTGCTCTTAGCTATTCTTCGAACTTTACAGCAGCTTTTGCTGGGTCAGTGACATCACCCACTATTTCTTTACTTTCGTCAACATCACACGGTCTCTCCATTTCCAAAATGCCACCATTGGGGTAGCGTATTATCGGACACATTCCAGGGGCTTTTTCTCATTTTTCCTATTTCTTCAGTTTGTTTCCTGGCTGCTCTCTTTATTTTCTTCTTTGTCTTGGCTACTTTCTTCACTGACGTCATTGTTCCTGCATGCGCTCCTTCATTTGTCTCTTGTTTTTCTACATTCTCTCTTCTCTTTTTGTCTCGTACGTTTCTCCAGTTTGTTTCTGAGTTCCTCTAGTGCTTCTTCTTCTCTCTCTCTCTCCTCCGTTCCTCTAGTCCTTCTTCTTTTCTCTCTCTCTCCTCCGTTCCTCTAGTGCTTCTTCTTCTCTCTCTCTCTCTCCTCCGTTCCTCTAGTCCTTCTTCTCTCTGTCTCTCTCCTCCGTTCCTCTAGTCCTTCTTCTCCACCTCTCTCTCCTCCGTTCCTCTCAGCTCGTTTGCTCTGGTTCTTGTTTTTGCTGGTAGCCTTCTGTCTTCCGTTCCAGCACCCTCTGCAGCTCCTCTGACAGCTCCTAATCCCCCGGCTCGTCCACCGGGCACAGGCCCAACCCCAAGTGGGTTGTGAGGGGGTGGGAGGCCACTATTTCCATCCACTGGTGGAGGAATTGGCAGTGGTGGATACCAGGGGGGCCCAAAGTTAAGGGTTCCCCTTGGAGAAGGGCCAGCCAGCCTTCTTCTTCTTCTTCTTCTTCTTCTTCTTCTTCTTCTTCTTCTTCTTCTTCTTCTTCTTCTTCTTCTTCTTCTTCTTCTTCTTCTTCTTCTTCTTCTTCTTCTTCTTCTTCTTCTTCTTCTTCTTCATCCTCCTCCTCTTCTTCTCTTGTTACCATTTGTTTTACCATCACTCCTCTTACAGCTTTATCTTTTGCATTTTCTGCTTCCCTTTCCCATTTTCTGAAATCGTCCTACTTCACTTTCACTTTATTGTTCTGTCTCTCTTAAGTTGGCTTCTCACATCCTCCAGTTTAGCTGTGTCCATTTGGTCCAATCTTCTGTTTTGTTCAGTGCACCCCGACTAAATTTCTTAGGCATTACTAAACACGTCCGCTTTGGTTCCACTAGTGTTCTTACATCATACAAGGGTTTAGATATTCTACACTAGTGTTCTTACATCATACAAGGGTTTAGATATTCTCCACTAGTGTTATTTTCATACAGCAGGATCTCTGGGGGAGGGGGGGGGGGGGGGGGGGAATGAGATGTTTGATGAGCAGGTGTCTACTGCATAGCATAGGTTGACGCAAAGAATGGTCACTCTTCATGGACACACAGCTGGGTACAGGGGAGGCTGGTCTCTCCTGCTTGATTGGGCTTCAACACAACAGAGACAAACATTACGTCTCTCATCTACTCTGAACTCAGATGGGGAAACATAAGAAGAGTTTCACTTGATGGTTTCATTTCAGAGAAACAAATAATCATGTTTTTTTGCAAAATAATACGGCATCTGTTAGTGCATTCATCTTAAGCTAGCTAGGTGAGATTACCACATATCACAGTCAAATATACAGGATACGGACATTACATTCCAGCTAAACAATGGATATATTGCAAAAAAATACATTTTCATTTACATCTAAAAATCTGAGAACAGTAATATTGAAGGTACCCATAAGCAATCATTTCTGATGAGAAAAACATGAATTGTGGATATAGCATTTTGAAATATATTCTTAAACAACATCTCACCTCTTAGCTTTGGTGTCATGTTCCCCAGAGAGACTCATTTTCAAGCACTGAGCCCTAAACAGAGATCCAGCATGTAGGTTGTGGTGAACACAGTGACAACTAGACCACTGAGCCCTAAACAGAGATCCAGCATGTTGGTTGTGGTGAACACAGTGACAACTAGACCACTGAGCCCTAAACAGAGATCCAGCATGTTGGTTGTGGTTAACACAGTGACAACTAGACCACTGAGCCCTAAACAGAGATCCAGCATGTCGGTTGTGGTGAACACAGTGACAACTAGACCACTAACCCCTAAACAGAGATACAGCATGTAGGTTGTGGTGAACACAGTGACAACTAGACCACTGAGCCCTAAACAGAGATCCAGCATGTTGGTTGTGGTGAACACAGTGACAACTAGACCACTGAGCCCTAAACAGAGATCCAGCATGTAGGTTGTGGTGAACACAGTGACAACTAGACCACTAACCCCTAGCATGTAGGTTGTGGTGAACACAGTGACAACTAGACCACTAACCCCTAAACAGAGATCCAGCATGTAGGTTGTGGTGAACACAGTGACAACTAGACCACTAACCCCTAGCATGTAGGTTGTGGTGAACACAGTGGCAACTAGACCACTGAGCCCTAAACAGGGGGGGGGTTTACTCCATATTAGTGCCCATAATTTTGGAATGAGATGTTCGAGCTGGTGTCTAGGTTGACGCAAAGAACGGTCACTCTTAGCATGTTTTAACCACTCCTATGTAAATGGTAGATTATCTGACACTCAAGAAGAAGATCTCATTATTACTGAAACAGGATACAAGTGGAAAATATAAAGATCCAGTCCATTAAAAAAATTGGAGGCCCCTTACACTTCAGTGTTGTGATGCAAAATAGAATAAAATAGAGCGCATAGAATTAAAAAGGTATTATCGGATATTATTCATTCTAATCAGACAGGTTTTTTACATGGAAGATACATTGGAGATAATATAAGGCAAGTATTGGAAACAATAGAACACTATGGAAAATATGGGAAACCAGGCCTGCTATTCATAGCAGACTTCAAAAAGACATTTGATAAAGTACGACTGGGGTTTATATATAAATGCCTGGAGCATTTAAATTTTGGAGAATCTGTTATAAAATGGGTCAAAATCATGTATAGTAACCCTAGGTGTAAGTTAGTAAATAATGGCTATTTCTCAGAAAGTTTTAAACTGTCAAGAGGAGTGAAACAAGGTTGTCCACTATCGGCATATCTATTTATTGTGGCCATCGAGATGTTAGCTATTAAAATCAGATCCAATAATAATATCAGAGGATTAGAATTCCAGGGCTTAAAAACAAAGGTGTCATTGTACGCTGATGATTCATGTTTTCTTTTAAATCCACAACTAGAATCCCTCCACAGCCTCATAGAGGATCTAGATACATTTTCTAACCTCTCTGGATTACAACCAAATTATGACAAATGTACTATATTACGTATTGGATCACTAAAATATACAATTTTTACATTGCCATGTAGTTTACCAATAAAATGGTCTGATGGTGTTGTGGATATACTCGGAATACATATCCCAAAGGAAATAAATGATCTCACTTGAATACATTTTAATAGAAAGTTAGCAAAAATAGATAAGATCTTGCATCCATGGAAAGGAAAATACCTGTCAATTTGTGGAAAAATCACCCTGATTAACTCTTTAGTATTATCCCTGTTTACCTATTTGCTTATGGTCTTGCCTACGCCTAGCGAACAGTTTTTTAAATTATATGAGAAAAAAATATTCAATTTCATTTGGAACGGCAAGCCAGACAAAATTAAAAGGGCCTATTTATATAATGAATATGAATTTGGAGGACAGAAATTATTAAATATTAAAGCATTAGACCTATCACTAAAGGATTCAGTCATACAAATGTTATACTTAAATCCAAACTGGTTCTCAAGCAAATTAGTAAGATTGTCTCACCCAATGTTCAAGAAGGGCCTTTTTCCCTTTATTCAGATTACAACCACTCATTTTCAGTTATTTGAAAAGGAAATCATCTCCCAAATATCACTATTTCTAAAACAAGCCACAGAAAGTTGGTTGCAATTTCTATTTAATCCTCCAGAAACGACAGAACAAATAATGCAGCAAATATTGTGGTTAAATTCAAATATACTAATTGACAAAACACCTTTATTTTTTGACAGAATGTTTAAAAAAGGTATAATCTTCGTAAATGATATCATCGGTAGAACTGGTGGAGTAATGTCGCACATGCAGCTAACAAAAACATATGGAAATGTCTGCTCTACCCAAAATTACAACCAAATAATAGCAGCCTTACCGCAAAAGTGGAAGAGGAAAGTGGAAGGGGGAGAAAGTAAGGAACTTGTCTGTCGGCCTTGCATTAAAGAACATAATTGGTTAAGGAAAACTGTGATAAATAAAAAAGTATATCAGTTTCACTTAAGGACCAAAGGATTGACAGCCGTCCCATATAGATTGCAAAATAGTTGGGAAGAGATTTTTGACCTACCGATCCCATGGCATAATGTTTATGAACTGACACGCAAAACGAAACCGGATTCAAAAATTAGAATCTTTCAATTTTAATTATTATCTAAAATTCTTGCTACCAATAGGATGCTATTTATATGGGGGATACAATCTTCCCAGCTCTGCAGATTTTGCTGCAAAGAGACAGAATCATTAGATCATTTGTTTTGGTTCTGTCCATTTGTAGCTTGTTTTTGGACACAGGTCCAAGAATTGCTAAAGGATTGCAATATTTACCTGGAGCTAACCTTGCAGATAGCATTACTGGGTGATCTGAAAAGTCATAGTCAATCGATCAATAATATAATAATACTTTTAGCAAAAAAAAATATTTTCAATTCACAATCTGTAGAAGCAATGAGAATAGAAAGGTTCAGAACTTTTGTAAAACATCACAGTACAGTTGAAATGTATATGGCAAATAGAAATCCTATATGGATGGTGTTAAGAGATAGATGGGAGGTGTTGAATGGAGTTGAAGGATGGGACTAATAGCAAATAACAACAAATAATAACAAGAGAGCTAATAATGTAAGCATACTGTGTCCATAATAAGTATATTGGTTGTAGGTTGGGAGCTTTTGTGAAGGAGCACAGTTAGAAAGACATGGCATATAGAAGCAAACCGGATGGACATCATGAAAATGATCAGAGAGGTTGAGAGTAGAAGAAGTTCAGGAGCAAAAACAAATAAAATATAATTATTGTAAAATTGACTGTGTCCATAAGGTGTAGATAGTAAGTATAGGCTGGAAGTAGAGGCCTGGGCATTGTTGTTCACTAATTTACCCCAAGTAGGGAAAGGATGGCGGGGTTGAAAAGTAATAAAGGGGAGTATATATATAAAAAACATGGGGGATTGGAAGTGATGCAGACAATTACATTGATGTAGTTACAATCTATCTGCAATAACTGTCACTCTTTATGGACACACAGCTAGGTACAGGGGAGGCTGGTCTCTCCTGCTTGATTGGACTTCAACACAACAGAGACAAACATTACATCTCTCATCTACTCTGAGCTCAGACGGGGAAACATAAGAAGAGTTTCACTTGATGGTTTCATTTCAGAGAAACAAATAATCATGTTTTTTTGCAAAATAATATGACATCTGTTAGTGCATTCATCTTAAGCTAGCTAGGTGAGACAACCACATATCACAGTCAAATACACAGGATACGAACATTCCATTCCAGCTAAACAATGGATATATAGCAAAAAAACACATTTTCATTTACATCTAAAAATCTGAGAACAGTAATATTGAAGGTACCCATAAGCAATAATTTCTGATGAGAAAAACACTAATTGTGCATATAATTTTCAAGCACTAAACCCTAAACAGAGATCCAGCATGTAGGTTGTGGTTAACACAGTGACAATTCATTATTCAATGTAAATTGTTCTCTTTTATTCTTTCTCTCAAATAAATAATATGTTTACTAAACAGACACATCCAAACAGTCAGGTGATTTAATGTAATCCCATGAACATGTAGTCATGGCAATATGTGTAGAATTACATGAAATGTGTCATCAAATTGCAAAAAATGTATTTTGGAAAATGCATGTTACAGCTTCAGCTGTTGCAGGAAAGATGCATCATTAAGAGTGTGTATAATGATGTGTGAGAAAATTACAGATACACAAATATCATCCCCCAAGACATGCTAACCTCTCAACAATATATCATCCCCCCAAGACATGCTAACCTCTCAACAATATATCATCCCCCAAGACATGCTAACCACTCAACAATATATCATACCCCAAGACATGCTAACCTCTCAACAATATATCATAACCACAAGACATGCTAACCTCAACAATATATCATCCCCCAAGACATGCTAACCTCTCAACAATATATCATACCCCCAAGACATGCTAACCTCTCAACAATATATCATACCCCCAAGACATGCTAACCTCTCAACAATATATCATCCCCCAAGACATGCTAACCTCTCAACAATATATCATACCCCCAAGACATGCTAACCTCTCAACAATATATCATCCCCCAAGACATGCTAACCTCTCAACAATATATCATCCCCCCAAGACATGCTAACCTCTCAACAATATATCATCCCCCAAGACATGCTAACCTCTCAACAATATATCATCCCGCAAGACATGCTAACCTCTCAACAATATATCATCCCCCAAGACATGCTAACCTCTCAACAATATATCATCCCCCAAGACATGCTAACCTCTCAACAATATATCATCCCCCCAAGACATGCTAACCTCTCAACAATATATCATCCCCCAAGACATGCTAACCTCTCAACAATATATCATCCCCCAAGACATGCTAACCTCTCAACAATATATCATCCCGCAAGACATGCTAACATCTCAACAATATATCATCCCCCCAAGACATGCTAACCTCTCAACAATATATCATCCCGCAAGACATGCTAACATCTCAACAATATATCATCCCCCCAAGACATGCTAACCTCTCAACAATATATCATCCCCCCAAGACATGCTAACCTCTCAACAATATATCATCCCCCCAAGACATGCTAACCTCTCAACAATATATCATCCCCCCAAGACATGCTAACCTCTCAACAATATATCATCCCGCAAGACATGCTAACCTCTCAACAATATATCATCCCCCAATACATGCTAACCTCTCAACAATATATCATACCCCCAAGACATGCTAACCTCTCAACAATATATCATCCCCCAAGACATGCTAACCTCTCAACAATATATCATCCCCCAAGACATGCTAACCTCTCAACAATATATCATCCCCCAAGACATGCTAACCTCTCAACAATATATCATCCCCCAAGACATGCTAACCTCTCAACAATATATCATCCCCCAAGATATGCTAACCTCTCAACAATAACAGGGAGGTTAGCATTTGGGGGGGGGGGGGGTATGATATTTGTGTGTCTGTCATTGTTTCATTTCAAATCGAAAGTGGTGGGGTACAGAGCCAAAACAACAACACATGTGTCACTGTCCCAATACTTTTGGAGCTCACTGAATTTATACTGATCCTGTAAATGTGTACATCCACTGTATATCAACTGTATACCCACTGTACTGTATATCTGTATATCAACTGTATTCCCACTGTACTGTATATCTGTATATCCACTGTTCATTCTCTTATAGCTCAATGCTCACTCTAGCTATGTGTGTATAATGTTGTACGTAAACTTTGTGTAAAGTCCTCTGTCTGTATTCTGTCTCTAAATGTTGTCTATCACTAGCAGCACCATATCACCAAGTAACATTCTGAGTAAAGATGTAGGATCTTAATTTGAACTTTCCCGCAGTGTATTTTAGGTTTAAAAAGGCTTCTGAAGTTTGTAATTTCCACATACATTTTAGACTCAATTTTTTCTTAAGAATGTTTCGGCCACTACAAAAATGTCCATTAATAATCATTGGCTCAAATTAAGATCCTACATATGTATGTGTAAATGTACTTAAAGATGATTCTGATTCTGCAAAGGTTGAGTCTCTAGATTCCCTTGCTGCTCTGGGGAAATAATGAAATGGTTGTCATGGTGATTTAAACTGGGACTGATTATCTCCAAACTCTGAGGCCATGTCATTTGTTATATTTCACCCTATTGATAAAGGAAGCTAGAAGGCTGAACCCAGAAGACAACTCTAAATCAGGACTTACTGATATTTTCGTGAAATCCTTTAATTCATATTATTGTGTCTCTTTCTTCAACAAGTAGTCTATGATATTAATATTGTTGCGAACAGCGGGGCAGGGAAGAGAACCCGGGTCTCTGGCGAGAAAGGCAAACACCCTATGCATCGAACCAATAGGGTTCGGAAGAGGATTCAAAAGAGACAATGTTTGTTTGTTGCTTGTTGTGTTTTAAGCTTGTTTTCAGAAGACAAGTCTATAGGACTATTATGAAGGAGATCACCCTGGGGAACACAGTCTATAGGACTATTATGAAGGAGATCACCCTGGGGAACACATATAGTCTATAGGACTATTATGAAGGAGATCACCCTGGGGAACACATATAGTCTATAGGACTATTATGAAGGAGATCACCCTGGGGAACACATATAGTCTATAGGACTATTATGAAGGAGATCACCCTGGGGAACACATATGGTCTATAGGACTATTATGAAGGAGATCACCCTGGGGAACACATATAGTCTATAGGACTATTATGAAGGAGATCACCCTGGGGAACACATATAGTCTATAGGACTATTATGAAGGAGATCACCCTGGGGAACACATATAGTCTATAGGACTATTATGAAGGAGATCACCCTGGGGAACACATATTGGGCACAGAATGAATTCACCCCACGCATCTAATTTAATCAAATACATTTTTATGGAGTGTAGGCCTATTATAACACTCTGTCCACACAAAATATCATCAACTATATGAATACACATAACAATATCAGCAACTATATTAATACACATAACAATATCATCAACTATATTAATATCATAACAATCGTTGTCTTACCTTTTATGTGTCTCTCAATAGAAGTAGAGTTGGAGTGATCATTCGGTGGTGGAAAGTTCCTTTAGTTTCTTCTGCTCATTTCCATATCAGGTTCTACCTGTTCTCTCTCCCACTCCCTGTCTCTTTATAGCTCTTACGATGTGCCTTGGCATACATTCTACAAGTGTCTGGAACTCTATTGGAGGGATGTGGAATCATTCTTCCACGAGATTTTCCATAATTTGGTGTTTTGTTGATGGTGGTGGAAAACGTTGTTTCAGGCGCCTCTCCAGAATCTCCCATAAGTGTTCAATTGGGTTGAGACCTGGTGACTGAGACGGCCATGGCACATTGTGAAACATCGGCAAGTTGAGCAGTTTTCGTGACTGAAGCTCCTGCCAAACTTGCCCCAACAATCACCAATCCTTAAGCTCTTCCCGAGCAGGGTCGCAGTCTCTCCTGGTTGCAGCTCCTCTCTCCCCAGGGGTAACAGCTCCTCTCTCCCCAGGGGTAACAGCTCCTCTCTCCCCAGGGGTAGCAGCTCCTCTCTCCCCAGGGGTAACAGCTCCTCTCTCCCCAGGGGTAGCAACTCCTCTCTCCCCAGGGGTAACAGCTCCTCTCTCCCCAGGGGTAGCAGCTCCTCTCTCTCCAGGGGTAACAGCTCCTCTCTCCCCAGGGGTAGCAGCTCCTCTCTCCCCAGGGGTAACAGCTCCTCTCTCCCCAGGGGTATCAGCTCCTCTCTCCCCAGGGGTATCAGCTCCTCTCTCCCCAGGGGTATCAGCTCCTCTCTCCCCAGGGGTATCAGCTCCTCTCTCCCCAGGGGTAGCAGCTCCTCTCTCCCCAGGGGTAGCAGCTCCTCTCTCCCCAGGGGTATCAGCTCCTCTCTCCCCAGGGGTAACAGCTCCTCTCTCTCCAGGGGTATCAGCTCCTCTCTCCCCAGGGGTATCAGCTCCTCTCTCCTCTAGGATTTGAAGACATCGGTGGCTTAGCCCATAGCAGTACGGGTGTCCGGGAAGGAATTTCAACAGCTAAATCCATGAATACATCGACAGTGTATTGCCAAAAACCACTCAACATATTCAAACATAGACTCTGACCTGTCCAATGGGCCAAACTGATTAAAGAATCCCACAGTACCTTAACTCTCTCTCTCTCTCTCTCTCTCTCTCTCTCTCTCTCTCTCTCTCTCTCTCTCTCTCTCTCTCTCTCTCTCTCTCTCTCTCTCTCTCTCTCTCTCTCTCTCTCTCTCTCTCTCTCTCTCTCTCTCTCTCTCTCTCTCTCTCTCTCTCTCTCTCTCTCTCTCTCTGTGTTATGAGATATTTTTGTCAGATGTTACTATGGTATACTGAAGTATAATTACAAGCATTCCATAATTGTCAAAGGCTTTTATTGACAATTACATTAAGTTTCTTTTTCAAGACCTCTGCAATCCGCCCTGGCATGCTGTCAATTAACTTCTGGGCCACATCCTGACTGATGGCAGCCCATTCTTGCATAATCAATGCTTGGAGTTTGTCAGAATTTGTGGGTTTTTGTTTGTCCACCCACCTCTTGAGGATTGACCACAAGTTCTCAATGGGATTAAGGTCTGGGGAGTTTCCTGGCCATGGACCCAAAATGTCGATGTTTTGTTCTTCGAGTCACTTAGTTATCACTTTTGCCTTATGGCAAGGTGCTCCATCATGCTGGAAAAGGCATTGTTCGTCACCAAACTGTTCTTGGAGGGTTGGGAGAAGTTGCTGTCGGAGGATGTGTTGGTACCATTCTTTATTCATGGCTGTGTTCTTAGGCAAAATTGTGAGTGAGCCCACTCCCTTGGCTGAGAAGCAACCCCACACATGAATAGTCTCAGGATGCTTTACTGTTGGCATGACACAGGACTGATGGTAGCGCTCACCTTGTCTTCTCCGGACAAGCTTTTTTCCGGAAGCCCCAAACAATCGGAAAGGGGATTCATCAGAGAAAATGACTTTACCCCAGTCCTCAGCAGTCCAATCCCTGTACCTTTTGCAGAATATCAGTCTGTCCCTGATGTTTTTCCTGGAGAGAAGTGGCTTCCTCGCTGCCCTTCTTGACACCAAGCCATCCTCCAAAAGTCTTTGCCTCACTGTGCGTGCAGATGCACTTACAACTGCCTGCTGCCATTCCTGAGCAAGCTCTGCACTGGTGGTGCCCCGATCCCGCAGCTGAATCAACTTTAGGAGACGGTCCTGGTGCTTGCTGGACTTTCTTGGGCGCCCTGAAGCCTTCTTCACAACAATTGAACCTCTCTCCTTGAAGTTCTTGATGATCCGATAAATGGTTGATTTAGGTGCAATCTTACTAGCAGCAATATCCTTGCCTGTGAAGCCCTTTTTGTGCAAAGCAATGATGACGGCACGTGTTTCCTTGCAGGTAACCATGGTTAACAGAGGAAGAACAATGATTTCAAGCCCCCTCCTTTTAAAGCTTCCAGTCTGTTATTCTAACTCAATCAGCAAGACAGAGTGATCTCCAGCCTTGTCCTCGTCAACACTCTCACCTGTGTTAACGAGAGAATCACTGACATGATGTCAGCTGGTCCTTTTGTGGCAGGGCTGAAATGCAGTGGAAATGTTTTTTTGGGATTAAGTTCATTTTTATGGCAAAGAGGGCCTTTGCAATTAATTGCAATTCATCTGATCACTCTTCATTCTGGAGTATATACAAATTGCCATTATAAAAACTGAGGCAGCAGACTTTGTGAAAATGAATATTTGTGTCATTCTCAAAACTTTTGACCACGACTGTATACACACACTTAGAAATATGGGTACAGTATAGTTCCCTGGAGTACAAAAATATCAAAATACACAATGTACCTTCAGAGATATGTAATGTATTGTCAAATACTTTATGATGATAGACTTTATGATGATAATATATGCCTAGGAACTAACTTGGTTAAGGCCACAGGACTGAAAACGAACGAATTCAACGACCATGTCTCTGTCACTAACAAGTAGAGTCAGTGGTAACGTTACAATTCACTATAAAAGGCAAGACACACTGGGAAATGATTTAGGAGGCGTGGCTTAGTGGGGGCAAGGCTTTCACATTACCTGGAGTGGGAGATGTACCGTGCTACAGACAAGCCCCCTTTATGAGAGTCACAAGTACGCATCAGGCACTGAAGGAGGCAGTGTCATGGTGCGTTTGTTACCAAGTGGGAAGTGGGAATTTACTACATAACACTGGGAAAAATCCACTTGAACGGCCCTCCAACTGGTAATTACTAGTGGGAAACTGGTCTATCATCCTGAGCGCCCACTTCTCCCACATGGTGACCTCTGACCTCATCTACTAAGGAAATGGTTTCTATAACAGCATTTTTGGCAGTTAAATGCAACAACAAAACATTTGGTTACAAGCATGATAACTGTACTTTTAGTTCATGGTTGACGAAGTTGTTGGCCATTAGCCAACCACCGTTTATCAATGAGTTCAAATTAAATGAATGCATCCAACTGCTTTTTACAACTTCAGAACTGGTAAATTCCCAACTTCCACATGGCTACAAACGTAGCATCAGAGTGGAAACTTGAGAGACCAAACATAACAATCCTGTCACAACAGAAAATGCCATTGTGAATGCTGAACAGTAGGAATGTTCTTTTAAAGAGTCCTTGGCAGTTTGCACAGTGCAATAAATCTTTTGGATTTCCATTTGGGAAACTGCTTTGTTTACAAGGAACTATAACACCTTTGCCTTCTCTTATGATTTGCCTGTTGTGTGCTCTGTCCCCTCGTTGTCTCAGTATGGTCAGTGGGAGCTTCCAGTCTTTGGAGTTCTTTGGGAAAGAAAGGGCCTTTTGCCACTTCAGCTTCACCTTTATGAATCATTTCCAGATGCCGGGCAATTTTTGATTGTGGTTTCTCACAAAAGAGACAGTAATGTTTTGATCAATCTTTAGTCTTTGTAACGTGCATGACTTCAAGTGAACTTGTGGATTCTTGCACAGAGGTGTCAGACTCAGTATTTCTATGTCCCTTATAGGCCTTTGTTCTTCCATACAGTAAAGCTCTAAACTGCTCTCGTTGCCACGTTCTGTTCCTGGCACATATTCATCTTCTGTTGTTTCTATGTTGCTGATTGAGTCTTCAGAATCATATCCAAGCATTTGTTTGTTGAGCTGAAATCATAAAAACAATCAGAATTCATACAGTTGTTTTACTGAATACATTGTCTGATCACTGAAAACATGAACTGTTTTACTCCAACATATCAACTCTTATTTACTAAACCAATAACTGTTCAATCATGTCCTGATTTTTCTGAAAAGGGTTATTTCATATAATCAAGAAAGAAAAACTGTAATCATTCCATTACCTATTTTGTAGGCTAATGCACAGAATAGTACACGCCCCAAATCCTATGGGGACAGCCAAAGAACCCTTTTAGGTTCTAGATAGCACTTTTCCCCCCCCTAAGAGTGTAGAAAGATGATATCCACAGTATTTTGGCCTGAGCTCATGGTCTTCCTCTACCTCTTCTGTGACAGCCAGGGGGAGCAGGAAGCTGACTAGTGGTGGTTATTCAGCATGAAACGTCCATTGGGGTGGGGGCATGGTAAGACGTCTGTAGCATCCACAGTGTTTAGAAAACAACACAATACATTATCTAGCATTCATTTCAATTCGGCACAAAATAATCAGAAACGACCTAAACAAACTGCAAATGCATCCATCGAGTTTGAAGAGTCACAAGCTTGATGTATCCATTGCGTGCTATGAATATGGGACACATACTAAACTTTGGAATTGAAACAAGCCCCAAAATGCTACTGCACATGTATCCCAAAAACATTTCCCTAACACAAGTACCTGTGCAAGAATGAAATAATCACAGCCATTTTGTGTTGAGATATAAGGGGTTGGGGTCAATTCCATTTAAATTCCATTCAATTAAAAAAGTTAACCAAATTCCAATTCCACATTTTCCTAATTGAAAACTATTGAAGAGAATTGGAATTTCAGTGTACTTCTTGAATTGACTGGAATTGAAATGGAATTGACTCCAACCCTGTGTGATATACTGTACATTGATATTTACAAATACACTCTCTGTTCTTTCCAGTTGCGGAACCACTTCTCTGGTTGAAACAGATGTATTGTCAATTTTTGGGCTCGACTGAAAAATAAATCAAATAAGAACCATTTCAAGTAATGAAATGACAATCCTCATGTCAGTGACTTGGATCTTATGAGAGGTTGAATTGACTGGCTTCCAAAATAAAAACAGAAGGAAGCAAAGCTCTAGCAAACACATTTCTAAACATCTAGGTCAGGGCTATTCAACTGGCAGCCCACAGCCAAGATCCATACCATTTATCAATTTAGAATGGCCCTTTGATAAATGCTGAATATTAATTAAAAATAATCTGCAAAACAATCCCAGTAAAAATTGAATGTTTAGGGCCAAAATGAGCCCTCGTTCAATATTCTCTAATGGGAGAATCTGTTTTCCTATAGTCTTGCCCATTAAGTGCTGTCAATCAATATAAGTAACATACCAGTTACAGCCAATCAGAGCTGCTAACAGGGGTACAGGGACTGTCTGCCCGCCTACTGGCTCTTTCGCCACTGATAAGACTACACTGCCAGAGCGTGCTTTGGTTAAACTCAGCATTGACTTAAAAAACAATGGACTCAGTTATGGCTATCATAAACTTTATCCGATCAACATTTATCCTTCAACATTGATGTTTCGTGGTCTGCTGAGCATCATGATATCCTTTTACATAATGAGGTTCGGTAGCTAAGTAAGGGTAGGCCTAATTCTCTCAAGAGAGTATGTGAGTTTAGGGAGGAGATCATTGCTTTGCTGTAATGAATATGTAGTGAATTATCATTAAGTGATAACAGTCTGGGGGAACAAGGTATGAGGATACCTCTTTCCAAAACATGTCCCCTGGTCACTCCCAGTACATATAATTAAAGGAGCCCAAGGCACCTTGATTACATAGATCACACAGAGGAGCGGTTGTGATTTCTATTAAATGATGTTTTCTAGGTGGAAGGTATACCCTGTGTATGAGATTAAAATGTATCAGCTGGTGATTAGGATTGTTAGATGAACCCACTAAGTTCCTGATGAACTCAACTGGTGAGCCTCTTTAGCAGCTAGTTCCATGGACACACTGATTTCAATGTCCTTTGCCAAGGTCAGATGACTTTCAGTCAACAGTCTGTTTGTGTAGCTTCACTCCGTAGCCCACAGAGCTCACACCCAGTGGCTCTCCAGGACCAGGTTCAGAGAACACCTGACTCACTGATAATAGTCTAACACCTGGAAGGACAAGGGATTCACTAAAATTATATTTAGTGGGTTTTAATGAAGGGTTTTAATTGAAGATATTGTTTAAAGATATTGTCCATCATGTTGTGTGCAGAAGAGGCTTTGGCCTTCTGGGCTTGTTCAATGACAAGGCCATTATGGAAAGAGTTGTTCAGCTGTAGAGACACATCAACACAGTAATTCAGTATATCTGGTCCTCCATTATGGAAAGAGTTGTTCAGCTGTAGAGACACATCAACACAGTAATTCAGTATATCTGGTCCTCCATTATGGAAAGAGTTGTTCAGCTGTAGAGACACAACAACACAGTAATTCAGTATATCTGGTCCTGGTTGCCATAGGTACAGTAGGAGCCCATGTTGATGAGCTACAGGGATTTAGAATTTTAACACAAAAGCTTAAATGAAGAGAAAAGTATCCTGTTTCAGGTCAGGGGCCGTATCCTCAAATCATCTCAGAGTAGGAGTACTGATCCGGGATCAGTTTAGCCTTTTAGATCATAATGAATAAGATTATATGGACAGATCCTAGATCAGTACTCCTACTATGAGGCCCAGTATCCTGTTTCAGGTCAGTTCTACCTTTCTATCTGAAAATGGAATGTTCTGAACATCCTGAAATCATAGCTTCATACTAGACTTGGGTAAAGGGATTCATAATGTTAGGTACTGTATTTTAGATTAACTTGATTTCCACTGATCTTTGCACCTTTGGGAATATTCCATTCCATTTAAACAATAACTCGTAGTTGTGGTGAGAATAAATTGTGGTGTGACAGTGGCACTCTGACTCCACCTAGTGGTGTCCCCACAGAGTTATATATGGGGATCCCTCTCCACCTGCCATGTCATATCAACAAATATGGTTGAGGGTTTGCATCACTGGGTTGACTCAGGTGCTGTAGTACAGGCCGTGTTCTGGATCTCTTTCTACACTGAGGACAGTCATAGTCTCCTGAAGGAGCAGGTTTCTCCCAGTATCTGGTGATGCACTGTCTGCAGAACCCGTGTCCACAGGTGATAGAGACTGGATCCCTCAGCACCTGCTGACACACTGCACACCTGGACTGATCCTCTGGCAGGGAGCTGAAAGAACAATGTGATCGTTTACTGCTATTTCTCAATTAATGTGATGTCATAATGAACTTTTTAACAGAGCAGAGTAATCAACAGGTACTGATATAACAGAGTGAGTTCTGTCCCTTTCTCGCCGACCCAGGAAGTGAACTCAAACCCTCTGAACAATAAAAGTGCTGTTGAAAGTACCGTCTCACTCATACTAACCTTTAATCAAAGGGAGTCGTTCTGCTGATAAAACGTGGAGACTGACAATGGACCAGTTACTCTACATAGAGACAGCTGGGTACTGGAGACTCTACTCTCTGGGTCTGGTTGGAGTCTCTGACAGCTGGGTACTGGAGACTCTACTCTCTGGGTCTGGTTGGAGTCTCTGACAGCTGGGTACTGGAGACTCTACTCTCTGGGTCTGGTTGGAGTCTCTGACAGCTGGGTACTGGAGACTCTACTCTCTGGGTCTGGTTGGAGTCTCTGACAGCTGGGTACTGGAGACTCTACTCTCTGGGTCTGGTTGGAGTCTCTGACAGCTGGGTACTGGAGACTCTACTCTCTGGGTCTGGTTGGAGTCTCTGACAGCTGGGTACTGGAGACTCTACTCTCTGGGTCTGGTTGGAGTCTCTGACAGCTGGGTACTGGAGACTCTACTCTCTGGGTCTGGTTGGAGTCTCTGACAGCTGAGTACTGGAGACTCTACTCTCTGGGTCTGGTTGGAGTCTCTGACAGCTGGGTACTGGAGACTCTACTCTCTGGGTCTGGTTGGAGTCTCTGACAGCTGGGTACTGGAGACTCTACTCTCTGGGTCTGGTTGGAGTCTCTGACAGCTGGGTACTGGAGACTCTACTCTCTGGGTCTGGTTGGAGTCTCTGACAGCTGGGTACTGGAGACTCTACTCTCTGGGTCTGGTTGGAGTCTCTGACAGCTGGGTACTGGAGACTCTACTCTCTGGGTCTGGTTGGAGTCTCTGACAGCTGGGTACTGGAGACTCTACTCTCTGGGTCTGGTTGGAGTCTCTGACAGCTGGGTACTGGAGACTCTACTCTCTGGGTCTGGTTGGAGTCTCTGACAGCTGGGTACTGGAGACTACTCTCTGGGTCTGGTTGGAGTCTCTGACCGCTGGGTAATGGATACTCTACTCTCTGGGTCTGGTTGGAGTCTCTGACAGCTGGGTACTGGAGACTCTACTCTCTGGGTCTGGTTGGAGTCTCTGACAGCTGGGTACTGGAGACTCTACTCTCTGGGTCTGGTTGGAGTCTCTGACAGCTGGGTACTGGAGACTCTACTCTCTGGGTCTGGTTGGAGTCTCTGACAGCTGGGTACTGGAGACTCTACTCTCTGGGTCTGGTTGGAGTCTCTGACAGCTGGGTACTGGAGACTCTACTCTCTGGGTCTGGTTGGAGTCTCTGACAGCTGGGTACTGGAGACTCTACTCTCTGGGTCTGGTTGGAGTCTCTGACAGCTGGGTACTGGAGACTCTACTCTCTGGGTCTGGTTGGAGGCTCTGACAGCTGGGTACTGGAGACTCTACTCTCTGGGTCTGGTTGGAGTCTCTGACAGCTGGGTACTGGAGACTCTACTCTCTGGGTCTGGTTGGAGTCTCTGACAGCTGGGTACTGGAGACTCTACTCTCTGGGTCTGGTTGGAGTCTCTGACAGCTGGGTACTGGAGACTCTACTCTCTGGGTCTGGTTGGAGTCTCTGACAGCTGGGTACTGGAGACTCTACTCTCTGGGTCTGGTTGGAGTTTCTGACAAATGGGTACTGGAGACTCTACTCTCTGGGTCTGGTTGGAGTCTCTGACAGCTGGGTACTGGAGACTCTACTCTCTGGGTCTGGTTGGAGTCTAACAATTTACAAGTACAATATTTCCACAACGTATTTTTGTTTGTTCACCCACACCGCGTCTAACAAAGACACAGCGGTTTGAACCAAAAATCTCTAATTTGGACTCCAGACCAAAGGACACATTTCCACCAGTCCAATGTACATTTCTCGTGTTTTTTGGCCCAAGCAGGTCTCTTCTTCTTATTGGTGTCTTTAGTAGTGATTTCTTTGCAGAAATTTGACCATGAGGGCCTGATTCGCACAGTCCCCTCTGAACAGTTGATGTTGAGATGTGTCTGTGACTTGAACTCTGTGAAGCATTTATTTGGTCTGCAACTTCTGAGGCTGGTAACTCTAATGAACTTATCCTCTGCAGCAGAGGTAACTCTGGGACTTCCATTCCTGTGGCAGTCCTCATGAGAGCCAGTTTCATCATAGCGCTTGATGGTTTTTGCGACTGCACTTGAAGAAACTTTCAAAGTTCTTGAAATGTTCCGTATTGACTGACCTTCATGTCTTAAAGTAATGATGGACTGTCGTTTCTCTTTGCTTATTTGAGCTGTTCTTGCCATAATATGGACTTGGTCTTTTACCAAATAGGGATATCTTCTGTATACCCCCCTACCTTGTCACAACACAACTGATTGGCTCAAACACATTAAGAAGGAAATAAATTAACTATTATTTGAAATGCATTCCAGGTGACTTCCTCATGAAGCTGGTTGAGAGAATGCCAAGAATGTGCAAAGCAGTCATCAAGGCAAAGGGTGGCTATTTGAAGAATCTCTAATTTAAAATATATTTTTATTTGTTTAATACTTTTTTGGTTACTACATGATTCCATATGTGTTATTTCATTGTTTTGATGTCTTCACTATTATTCTACAATGTAAAAAATTGTAAAAATAAAGAAAAACCCTTGAATGAGTAGGTGTGTTCAAACTTTTGACTGGCAGTACTAGTCAAATGTTGGCATTCTCTCAACCAGCTTCATAAGGTAGTCACCTGGAATGCACTTCAATTAACAGGCTCTGGTTGGATGACGTCCTCTGGACGTTGTCATAATTCCTGTGTAAGTCTATGGAAGGGGGTAAGAACCATTAGCCTCCTAGGTTTTGTATTGAAGTCAATGTACCCAGAGGAGGACGGAAGCTAGCTGTCCTCCGGCTACACCCTGGTGCTACCCTACAGAGTGCTGTTGAGGCTACTGTAGACCTTCATTGTGATTTCATCAATTATTTGGTGACATTCATATATTTAGTATAGTTTGATCTAAAAAGGCTAACTTTTAAAATGTTTTACCATTTTTATGAAGTTCACTGAGGAGGATGGTCCTCCCCTTCCTCCTCTGAGGAGCCTCCACTGATTTAAATGTCATATTCTTATAAAAAATAAAACATTTAGAACTGCTCTTCTGTCATCTGTTTTATGAACCTTCATTAGTCAAATCTGTGACATGTAAATTCCATTCAGTGTAATTGTGTTTATACAGAAGCAGGATTGTTTGGTCAACAATTTGACAAATAAACATTTTACAGACAGGAATATTTACAAACACAAATGAAAAAGCAATAACAACAAGATCAATGATTTCTAAATGAGAACCTTTAACAACAGTTGTGATTCATTCTATTAATTACTATTTTACAATGTATATCAACTACAGTGGTGTATAATCATGACTATTTAGATATAATAATAATAATAATAATAATAATAATAATAATAATAATAATAATGTTAACTCGTGACTAGAGAGTTCATATCAATTCTTCTTCCAGTGTGTCTTACTGAACATGACCATGATTACAGTGAAACATCATGTGTTTGGCACAGGGACCACATGACACAGAGACATTGAAGAGGAGTCATCCCAAACCCCAAACCCTGGATAGAGGGGCTCAGTGAATGTGGAGTGGAATGGAATGTGTTCAGGTGGGTCAGTGTGTCAGAGGAGACTCTGTAGAAGGACAGAGTGCCGGCTGGCCAGTCCAGATACACTCCAACTCTGTGGGAGCTGGAGGAGGGGACGTCTATGTTAGTGTGATTGTCATTGTGCCAGGCAGTGTAACGGTTGTTAAAGCAGCTCAGACTCCAGGACATGTCATTCTGTCCAAGTACACAGTCATCATCACCCCCTCCTCTCCTGCTGATTCCTTTATATGTCACTCCTATATCAACCCCTCTCCCACTCCACTCTACCTCCCAGTAACAGCGCCCAGTCAGACCCTCTCTACACAGCACCTGTTCACAGTCCTCAAATCTCTCTGGGTGATCAGGATACGGCTGAGCCTCTTCGCTCAGAGAGAGCTTTATGTTTACTGTGTTTGGGTCCAGTGTGAGATCACAGGCATCTGATGGGGAAGACCAGGTATATTACAAATCATCTTCATATCACATCAGAATGTTAATGTTTCTAGGTATTAAAGGGCCACATCAGAATGTTAATGTTTCTAGGTATTAAAGGGCCACATCAGAATGTTAATGTTTCTAGGTATTAAAGGGCCACATCAGAATGTTAATGTTTCTAGGTATTAAAGGGCCACATCAGAATGTTAATGTTTCTAGGTATTAAAGGGCCACATCAGAATGTTAATGATTCTAGGTATTAAAGGGCCACATCAGAATGTTAATGTTTCTAGGTATTAAAGGGCCACATCAGAATGTTAATGTTTCTAGGTATTAAAGGGCCACATCAGAATGTTAATGTTTCTAGGTATTAAAGGGCCACATCAGAATGTTAATGTTTCTAGGTATTAAAGGGCCACATCAGAATGTTAATGTTTCTAGGTATTAAAGGGCCACATCAGAATGTTAATGTTTCTAGGTATTAAAGGGCCACATCAGAATGTTAATGTTTCTAGGTATTAAAGGGCCACATCAGAATGTTAATGTTTCTAGGTATTAAAGGGCCACATCAGAATGTTAATGTTTCTAGGTATTAAAGGGCCACATCAGAATGTTAATGTTTCTAGGTATTAAAGGGCCACATCAGAATGTTAATGTTTCTAGGTATTAAAGGGCCACATCAGAATGTTAATGTTTCTAGGTATTAAAGAGCCACATCAGAATGTTAATGTTTCTAGGTATTAAAGGGCCACATCAGAATGTTAATGTTTCTAGTTATTAAAGGGCCAAGGAAAGGTTATTTAAGACTTGCTGAATGATGATATGTTATACTGTATGGTCATTTAAAACACAAACACAGAGCAAAACATAACCCCATAGTGAAGTCCTATCAGTGTAACCACACATCCATAGCTCACTTATCAAGCAAGCTCTGAAAAATGATGTCATTATTTTCTAACCCCTTACTATAAAAAAGACTGAGTAATAACAAGCTAATTCTTCCCAGCAGTTAACACTCACATGTTCTAGGCCAAGGTTTGATTGTGTTCACTCCACCAGGTTTCACACTGTAGGGGGAGCAGAACAACAGACAGTTAGTAAATGGAAATCTCTCTCACTAACCTGATAACTATCATTTATCATACTGTAACTAGCCTGATAACTATCAATTATCATAACTAACCTGGGGCGGCAGGTAGCTTAGTGGTTAAGAGCGTTGTGCCAGTAACCGAAAGGTCGCTGTTTCTAATCCCCGTGCTGACTAGGTGAAAAATCTGTTGATGTGCCCTTGAGCAAGGCACTTAACCCTAATTGCTCCTGTAAGTCGCTCTGGATAAGAGCGTCTGCTAAATGACTAAAATGTATTAAAATATATCATAACTAACCTGATAATTATCATAACTAACCTGCTAGCTATCAATTAACCTGATAACTTTAATTGATCATAACCAACCTGATAACTATCAATTATCATAACTAACCTGATAATTATCAAAACTAACCCAAACATTTCTTACAGTATTGTGTTGACGCTGTGATTACAGCTTGCAAGGAATGACTTCACCAAATCATGAACAAACTGCTCTATGCCGGTGCCTCCTTGCCAACTCTGCCTGGGTCTCTGAGAAACTGTTATAAGGCCGATCCGAGAGTTCAGGCTGGTGATTGAGGAGAGCTGGTGCTTTGATGAACGTTGGGTTCCATAGCCTACAAGTATCTGTATTGCACTCACTCTAACGGGGGCAGGTTGTCGTTCGCTGCTGGGTAGGGCTGCCGGCGACAAAGACAGGTAGTGAGGGGGAATTTGGGGAACCAGATGAGATGGTTGTGTTCCAAGGGGTGCTCATCCTGTCCCCTACACCTTTGGAATATAACAGGCTGCTTGTTGTAGCACGTTATTTTGCCTCCAACTGAAATAACTAGCCTGAACTAGAGCACAGCTGTTGCTGCATTATTAGGGTGGTCTTATCGTGTTCTTCTGGATTCTAAGTAATGAACCTGAATCTGTGTCCCCTTCAGGCCACTGTAGTTTATTCACCTGCAACTTGCCATGCCAGCCGGCTCAGCAATGGGGCACATGCTCAGACTGATCAGGAAGTTTAGTGTTTTTAAATGTTCTGTCTTATGTCCCATTTTGTTGCAGACTGTATCTTAAAGTGGGCTGGGTCCTATATGACTGTATCACTATATGATGTGCATCTTTGACCATGTGTATTGGGCTAATGTTCCCTGTTAGCAGGAATTCACGTTTGCAGAGTATCACTTTTGTGCAGTGTGTCACCTTCTAGTGCGTAATGACGCTCAAAGCCTTTCATTATAACACAGAGCTTGTTTATTCCTACTGATGCTCAGGTTGAATCACATAGCCTACTGATGCTCAGGTTGAATCACATAGCCTACTGATGCTCAGGTTGAATCACATAGCCTACTGATGCTCAGGTTGAATCACATAGCCTACTGATGCTCAGGTTGAATCACATAGCCTACTGATGCTCAGGTTGAATCACATAGCCTACTGATGCTCAGGTTGAATCACATAGCCTACTGATGCTCAGGTTGAATCACATAACCTACTGATGCTCAGGTTGAATCACATAGCCTACTGATGCTCAGGTTGAATCACATTGCCTACTGATGCTCAGGTTGAATCACATAGCCTACTGATGCTCAGGTTGAATCACATAGCCTACTGATGCTCAGGTTGAATCACATAGCCTACTGATGCTCAGGTTGAATCACATAGCCTACTAATGCTCAGGTTGAATCACATAGCCTAATGATGCTCAGGTTGAATCACATAGCCTACTGATGCTCAGGTTGAATCACATAGCCTACTGATGCTCAGGTTGAATCACATAGCCTACTGATGCTCAGGTTGAATCACATAGCCTACTGATGCTCAGGCTGAATCACATAGCCTAATGATGCTCAGGTTGAATCACATAGCCTACTGATTCTCAGGTTGAATCACATAGCCTACTGATGCTCAGGTTGAATCACATAGCCTACTGATGCTCAGGTTGAATCACATAGCCTACTGATGCTCAGGTTGAATCACATAGCCTACTGATGCTCAGGTTGAATCACATAGCCTACTGATGCTCAGGTTGAATCACATAGCCTAATGATGCTCAGGTTGAATCACATAGCCTACTGATTCTCAGGTTGAATCACATAGCCTACTGATGCTCAGGTTGAATCACATAGCCTACTGATGCTCAGGTTGAATCACATAGCCTACTGATGCTCAGGTTGAATCACATAGCCTACTGATGCTCAGGTTGAATCACATAGCCTACTGATGCTCAGGTTGAATCACATAGCCTACTGATGCTCAGGTTGAATCACATAGCCTACTGATGCTCAGGTTGAATCACATAGCCTACTGATGCTCAGGTTGAATCACATAGCCTAATGATGCTCAGGTTGAATCACATAGCCTACTGATTCTCAGGTTGAATCACATAGCCTACTGATGCTCAGGTTGAATCACATAGCCTACTGATGCTCAGGTTGAATCACATAGCCTACTGATGCTCAGGTTGAATCACATAGCCTACTGATGCTCAGGTTGAGTCATAGACTACATCCATTTTGTAGGCCACCTCACATCTTATCCTATGAACTTGATTGTAATAAAGTATTACAATGTTTTCCTCAGGTGGTTGTGTGTTGATGTGTTCAGACCTCTGACGCCGGCCCATACTGGTTAATGCAAAGATGGTGGTAGCGCTATGCTACTCTGATCAATCCAGTCCTTGTCCCTCCACTCAGGTGGTCTACTGTGATCAATCCAGTCCTTGTCCCTCCACTCAGGTGGTCTACTGTGATCAATCCAGTCCTTGTCCCTCCACTCAGGTGGTCTCAAGCTCTATTACAGTAAGTCAATCATCAACACAGATTGACACAAACCCTCTACATACTTGAGTTTCTCCAGTCTGCAGTGTGGATCCTCCAGTCCAGCAGAGAGCAGTCTGACTCCTGAGTCTCCTGGGTGATTGTATCTCAGGTCCAGCTCTCTCAGGTGTGAGGGGTTTGACCTCAGAGCTGAGACCAGAGAAACACAGCCTTCCTCTTCGACTGCACAGAGCGACAACCTGCAGAGAGTTAAACATGATTTCAAAATCACACTGCTCAGAGGCGACCCTTCATTCAGGGCAGGTGGGGCAGAGCTGTTTTGAGCCCCACCAGTTTAGCTTGAAAAAAAGAGCCTGTTTTGCTTGTTATTTTTGCATTAACACGTGTCAGATATCAGTTTGCAAACAATGTAAAAAATAAAAAATAAAAATTGAGTTAATAAAGCCGCATACAAACATGGTCTCTTTTTTGCTTTCTTGAGTAAGGCAGCTCCAAAATGCAGGTGTTTCAGCCTAGCTCTGTGCTTTCTGTGGTGGTGGGGCAGCCAGCGGAAAATACGGAGCGTAGGGGTTGGTAATGTTCTCTAGTTGCGCCGTGATTGGCTCAGTGTTCTGTCACTCATGGAGACTACGTCACCGTAAAATCTAAGGGGAGAGCTCGAAAATTCAAGCTCCTTGGGTGCTCCCATAGAATTACATTAGAAGTGCCCATCCCAGAAGGCTCAAGGTCATTGGCCACAGATAAAATGACGTCAAATCACGTTATATCTACAGTAGCTTTGATTGGACTGATCCTATCAACATCATACTAGGAAGCTAGCAATCATCATCACGAATCAAGTCGACAATCTACTGGCAAATCCTTTTCAAACCTTTTCACATGAAGAGAAATTATGGAGGGAAATTATAGATAAAACGTATCAGTGCTCATCGGCCATTGGACATAAACATTACACAACAAGTTGGAAATCGCAAATTCAACAACGAGTGGTTTGGAAGGAATCAGTGGCTAACTGCAAGCATTGCAAAGTGATCACTAGCCTGCTATACCGTGGAGTGGATGTGTGGTCCAAGTCTGGGTTTAAGGGTCTCTTTTCCAAGCTTAAAAGGATAAACTTTCAACATTGGCCATGCTGTCAATCCAGCATGACTTCTGTCGCTTTCAAAACAACTGGAAACTCGGAACTTGGAAATCTCAGACTTCAGTGAGTTCGAGACAACTGGGAACTCTGAAAAAAACGAGCTCCGACTGGGAAAATACGTTTTGAACGGTCATTCAACTTGTAATTCTTCGGCCTCTTTCTAGAGCTCCGACCTGAAAGTCACTAACGTCATGATTCGACCTTGTTTTTTTCTGAGTTCCCAGTTGTCTTGAAAGCACCATAAATCCAGAGAATGACAGACTTTGATGACAAAGTTTGATGACTAAATTTGCCCACGAAGGACCGCCGCGCCAAGCAAGCCCAAGCAAACGTAGCTACACACATAAATACCAAAGACAATATCAGCATGTGAAGTAGCTAGTTAGCTGTAAAATCGCCTTAACAAACTGCACTATCAATTTAGGGGTCTACAATCTCACCATGTTCAACCTGCAGATCGATGTGCCTCACAGAGTGGAGTCTGACGTTCACAACGGCAGAGATACTTTTGAGGAGATTGGGGAAACTCCATTGGACTCCTGGTAACGCCCATTGGTGTACATTGCCCATGCTACGTCCATGGGCCGCGCGGTGCATTCTGGGCGATTCTGGGACAAGGAGAGCGCTCCTTCAAGGAGTGAATGGGAGGCAATTGAGTGCTAGATAAAAAATAAAAAAACATTAGCACGAATTTCGTCAACAAGGTACAACATTACGAATCTTTTCCGAGTTATGATATAATTGATCTCTTTATATCTGTAATATTGTATTGCTTTGGAATCGTCACATTATGTACTTTCGAGGAAAATAGGCACGTTTCTCGACTCATACCCTGACTTTGAGAAGGGATTGCGCGACGATTAGTTTAGCAACCGCATGACGCTGCATGACAACTTCAATGGGATTGGTCGACAGTCTGCTGGGTGGAGCGTTATACTCTCCGACGTGCATTGGCCAATGTGATTCCTATCTGTTTTCTCTAATATCTCTGGCAACGGCACCATGCAATGCACCCTGGACTGAAGAGGCAGACAAATAGGAGAAATGTGCTAGACAGATGGTTTTATTTGGTTTTATTTCCTGCAGTGTCTATTCATTGTCCAAACGCACGGCCGCTTTCTGGCTTGCTCCTGACTGCTGTAGAGTTTTCACAAATGCCTTAGTATACATCATTCCCAAACATTCAAAATAATTGATTAAAACGTGAAAATGAACATTTCTAAGTGGTCACTTGTCAGAAAATGTTTTAAAAGTATCATATTATTCCCGTGGGTGTATGATGCATTTAATTCAGTTGACTGATTGCCTTATATGAACTGTAACTCAGTAAAATCTTTGAAATTGTTTGCTGTTGCATTTATATTTTTGAGAAAAAGACTGCGAGAGAGTGCTGGCATGTGCATTGATTTAAAGCAACGATATTCAAGTGATAGGCTGTTTTAAAACTCTGCCACTGCAATAAATAAAAATATAAGTATCTTTACAATAAATCATGTGCCCCCCCGAAACCAGATGTAGACGTGTAAATTAGACTCGCATTCTGTCCTTATGTTACCGTAGCAACATTTACATTACATTTAAGTCATTTAGCAGACGCTCTTATCCAGAGCAACTTACAGTTAGTGAATACATTAAAAAAAAAAAAAAATTATACTGGCCCCCCGTGGGAATCGAACCCACAACCCTGGCATTGCAAACGCCATGCTCTATCAACTGAGCTACATCCCTGCCGGCCATTCCCTCCCCTACCCTGGCCAACGCTGGGCCAATTGTGCGCTGCCCATGAGTCTCCCGGTCGCGGCCGGCTGCGACAGAGCCTGGATTCGAACCAGGATCTCTAGTGGCACAGTTAGCACTGTAGATGCAGTGCCTTAGACCGCTGCGCCACTCGGGAGCCCTTTAGGGGGTCAGAATGGAGCCAGGAAATGACTCTGCTATTTTTACATGACAGGGCTGTTATTTTTACATGACAGGGCTGTTATTTTTACAGGACAGGGCTGTTATTTTTACAGGACAGGGCTGTTATTTCTACAGGACAGGGCTGTTATTTTTACATGACAGGGCTGTTATTTTTACATGACAGGACTGTTATTTTTACAGGACAGAGCTGTTATTTTTACAGGACAGGGCTGTTATTTCTACAGGACAGGGCTGTTATTTTTACAGGACAGGGCTGCTATTTTTACATGACAGGCCTTGGTCCCGCCACTAATGTTCCAGACACTGAATTAGAAGGGAGAGAAGTCAGATACCGCCATTATTATAAAATAAGGAAGTGGGCGGAGCGGTCAAGAGGTGAAAACTGGAGACAATGGTGGAGGAACCAAACAGGGAGGGATTAAGCTAAAATGTATGTAAAATGAGTAAGGATGAAACTGTATATAAACTGAGAGCTGAGAGGTGGAAAGTTAGATGCTCTGCAGACCACCTCGGCTCTATTATCTGTGTAATAAAGTCTATCTTAATTCTACAAAAACTCTGAAAGTACTTTTTGTTTCACTGACGACAAATACAATTTTCGACATCAAAGGCACTACTCAGCCCCCTCACATGTCCAGGCTTTCTGATGGCCTCATGGCCACCATCCCACTTCTGTAGCAAACGGCGGGGCAGGGAAGCAAACCCAGGTTGTTGGCGTGAAAGGCAAACACCCGACACATCATGCCATTGGCACTAAGAGGGTTAACCCACTTGGTGGGAATTGTAACGTGGCTCATATACTGAGGATCGTTGCACTATAGTGGAACAAATATGATACAATTACATATTTCATACGAAATGTGAAATGTAGAACTATGATATATTCATATGCTATATGTTTTTGAATTTGACTTACCCAATCCCAGTTAGCGCCTGTCCCAGGATTCACTATACTATAATTACACCATACATATAATTTCTCTACACACTTCACAATAATATTACCTTGTAGCCTGAATTCACTACCAGAACATGTCAAATCATTGAAATGTTTCCCATTCTGCTCAGAGAGCCACTTCCTGATGACGAGCGGTCTGTATCTATGTTCTAGGTGCAGTTGATCTCCCGTTCTGCTCAGAGAGCCACTTCCTGATGACGAGCGGTCTGTTTCTATGTTCTAGGTGCAGTTGATCTCCCGTTCTGCTCAGAGAGCAACTTGTATTTGCCACATGCGCCGAATACAACAGGTGTAGACATTACAGTGAAATGCTTACTTACAAGCCCTTAACCAACAATGCAGTTTTTGAGTAGTATGAGAAATCACCCTGGATCATTATTAAACCCCATAGTATTTCATACAGTAATGTTGATCAGTAGTATGAGAAATCACCCTGGATCATTATTAAACCCCATAGTATTTCATACAGTAATGTTGATCAGTAGTATTAGAAATCACCCTGGATCATTATTAAACCCCATAGTATTTCATACAGTAATGATGATCAGTAGTATTAGAAATCACCCTGGATCAATATTAAACCCCATAGTATTTCATACAGTAATGATGATCAGTAGTATCAGAAATCACCCTGGATCATTATTAAACCCCATAGTATTTCATACAGTAATGTTGATCAGTAGTATGAGAAATCACCCTGGATCATTATTAAACCCCATAGTATTTCATACAGTAATGATGATCAGTAGTATCAGAAATCACCCTGCATCATTCATCATGTCAGACATTTCCCTCTATTTCTCCCCACATGGAACTGCTGATGTAAAAGGGCTTCATAAATAAATGATTGATATAACTTCCAGAATTACAGTGTGATAAAAAGACTCACACACCATTTAGGAGACACACACTTCCTTGATTAAACATATACTTACTAGAGTTTACAGGATATCCTGCTCTGTCCTCTCTTCAGTTTAGAGTTTATATGATATCCTGCTCTGTCCTCTCTCCAGTATAGAGTTTACAGGATATCCTGCTCTGTCCTCTCTCCAGTTTAGAATTTATAGAATATCCTGCTCTGTCCTCTCTCCAGTTTAGAGTTTATAGGATATCCTGCTCTGTCCTCTCTCCAGTTTAGAGTTTATAGGATATCCTGCTCTGTCCTCTCTCCAGTTTAGAGTTTATAGGATATCTTGCTATGTCCTCTCTCCAGTTTAGAGTTTATAGGATATCCTGCTCTGTCCTCTCTCCAGTTTAGAGTTTATAGGATATCCTGATCTGTCATCTAAAAATATGTAATGGCTGGACAAGAACAAATATACTTTTATATAGGTATGCTTTCTACACACCATGAGGATAAACCATTAACCATGAGGTGTAGCTAACTGTTTTCTTTACTGACAACTGGGGTTAGAGACAGACAGAGACTGAGAGAGACACAGACATCAAATACTCATGATCTTTGACCTTCCACCATTTCAGGCTTTTTTCACAGAAATTGCATGGTAACACTTTACATGGCAGATGATAGGCATTAAAATACATTCATAAAGCCCTTGACCATTTTAAATAATAGTATTTACATTTTCGTCATTTAGCATACGCTCTTATCCAAAGATACTCAAGGGCACATCTACAGTTTTTTAATCTAGTCAGCTCAGGGTTTCGAACCAGCAACCTTTCGGTTACTGGTCCAACACCCTTAACCGCTAGGCTACCTGCCACCAGTGTATGATGGGCATCTTACAACAACTACAGCTGACATTATTGTGGTCATGTTAAGTATTTAGTTTTTTATTGGGATCCCCAAATAGACGTTGCCAAGGCAATCATTTTTTTTATTTAGGCTGCAAAATAAGGATCATACCAGGGATTATTTATGTATGATATTGGTAGAATGTATACATTGGGATAGTAGTAAGGATCCTACCAGGGATTATTTATGTATGATGTTGGTAGAATGTATACATTGGGATAGTAGTAAGGATCCTACCAGGGATTACATTTTACATTTTAGTCATTTAGCAGATGTTCTTATCCAGAGCGACTTACAGTTAGTGCATACATTTTAATTATTTTTTATACTGGAATCGAACCCACAACCCTGGCGTTGCAAACACCATGCTCTACCAACTGAGCTACATCCCTGCCGGCCAATTGTGCGCCGCCCCATGGGTCTCCCAGTCACAGCCTGCTACAACAGAGCCTGGATTCGAACCAGGATCTCTAGTGGCACAGCTAGCACTGCGATGCAGTGCCTTAGACCACTGCGCCACTCGGGGGTATTATTTATGTATGATGTTGGTAGAATGTATACATTGGGTAAATGACTAAGACTCAAGCCTCCCGTCAGTTAAGGAGATTTGTTTCTTTATTGTGTGTTTAGTTGTACCTTTACCTTCCTGTAGTTGGTCATTTGGAAGGGTTCTGTATGGAGGAATGGTCTAAGATCACTCCAACTCAGAAAACATTTTAGAAAAAGGCTCAGTGCCGTTATCCTCGCAAGGGAGGTATTGAAAGGGAGAGCCAATTTTGACCCCTACCTTTTAGAGAAAAAAAGTATTACTTGTTAAACAAAATCTCTTTCTCTGAGCAATTGTATTAGTATAAAATCATTTAATTTAATAATTTGGGACCCCACTGTATACTTCAAAGTTAGAGATATGTTGAAACTGGATCCATCATAATGATTCTACATTTTATAGTATGCCATGGCCTTTACTGGCCAAAGGTTAAACTACTGTTCTGTTAATGCTATACTATGGTGTTGTGCCACTAGACTTTGACCAGATATTATTGCATCCAAAGATCAACTGTACCTAGAACATAGATACAGAGCCACTTGTCATCAGGAAGGTGCTCTCTCAGCAGAACGGAAAATATCTCAATGACTTGACATGTTCTGGTTGTAAATACAGGCTACAAGGTAAGACTCTTCCAAGGGATTATTGTAAAGTGTGTAGGGAAATTAAATATATGGTGTTATTATAGTATAGAGAATGACAGCAAAACACTCAGATCTAACAGTCCATTTCACCTGGGACAGGTACGTGACAGTTCAATCATACAAAATGGCGCTAACTGGGCGTAGGCAAGTCAAATTCAAAAACATATTGTTGTTCATATCTCGTATTATAGGATTCGTATATCGTGGTTATTTTACAATTTGTAAAAATGTTAATGTATCATAGTTCTAAATCATCTTTCAGAATGTCAGAACATTAGTTGTTTTCTAAATTACAATGAGCTCCTACTTCCTGTGTAATTTGGCATGAAACCTGAACATACTTTTCTTAACATTGATATTATGAATTAAATTCAATAATATCATAATAATAGCAGACCTGTTGAACAAAGCAACACACTAGAATGAGTGGAATTATTACAAGAGAAAGTGAGACATTATTATTATTAATATTATATTATTATGTTATTATTATTATTATTATTATTATTATTATTATTATTATTATTATTATTATTATTATTATTATTATTATTATTATTATTATTATTATTATTATTATTATTAGTTCCACTACATGGAGAAAAGGTTAAAAATATCAGTCATGACTACGTGTTGATGTGATTGCATTAAATCACCTGACTGTTTGGACGTGTCTGTTAGTAAATCTTTTATTTCTAAGAGATAATGAATAAAATAGAACAATTGACCTTCAATAATTAGTTGTCACTGTGTTAACCACAACCAACATGTTGGATCTCTGTTTAGGGGTCAGTGAACAAAAATGAGTCTCTCTGGGGAGAGAGAGGAGGGGGGCCCTGCCTCTAAAATGACTCTTTCTAGGGAACATGACACCAAAGCTAAGAGGTGAGATGACAATGTTTTAAAGAATTTATAAGGAGTTTATTTCTAAAACGTTATATCCACAATTGTTTCACGTTTGTTATTTTACATCAGAAATGATTGCTTATGGGTACCTTCATGTGCGTGTAAAATATTGTTCTTCTAAGATTTTAATTAATAGATTTTTGCGTATTTATTTATATTTTTGCAAAACGCTATATAGCTGGAATGAAATGTTTGTATTCTGTATATTTGACTGTGATATGTGGATGTCTCACCAGCACACACACACACACACACACACACACACACACACACACACACACACACACACACACACACACACACCCACATCTTTACCAGTATACACACACATCTTTACCATCATACACACACACATCTATAGAAGTTCTGCATGACACAATCATTTAGCCTACTCTTAGTTATTGTCTAATATGTTGTTGCAGAACCTTATTGTTTTTACTAATTCTGATCGTTGTTACAAGTGGAATTTTGACAATACTACCGTCAAATCAACACACTCTTCACTTCTGTTTAAACCCAAAAGGGTTCTATCGCTTGCTTAATATATGGAACCACTAAAAGTTCTATATACAGTCCCTTTTATAGGGTTCTTTGATCAGAACTCTAGAGGTTCTTCTTCACTGAACCATAATGGTTCCATATAGAACCCTGCATGGTGCCATTTATGAATTATGGCTACTACTATTAAATAGGAATATTATTTGCTCAGAATATAATTTATAGGAAAATAGGAATGGTTGAAAAATCCCAATATTCATTTAAGATTATCCTTAGAAATAGCAGTGCTGGGGATTTGGAAAGCCATAGCCAGTCAATCAACAACAGAATAATACTCTTATGATAAATATGTATCTTTAATTTAGTCTGTGGATACTATGCGACTAGAAATGTTAAACATGCATGTATGACATCACAGCACAGTTGAACAAATATGGCAGGTGGAAATCAAAAGAGGATGTTCTAAGGAGATAGGTGGGTGGGGCTGAGAGTAGCAGAGGGGTGGGATTTAAAAAGATCATGATCGGTAATAGTCAATACTGTAAACACTATAGATGTCTGAGTACTATCTATCCAAAATGTAATGTGTATAATTATTATTATTATTATTATTATTATTATTATTATTATTATTATTATAAAAAAGTAATTACTGTGTATACAAGTATTGTATGGGGGGTAGAATTGATCTTGGTTATATGCAAACACACTGGTAGCCAGGGAGGCATCTCTTTGTTTGAACGATGGCCCACGTCAACTCTGGCTGACTTCTTTACAATACAATACATTACAATACAATACATTACAATACAGTACAACTTTGTCCATTAGTTACAGCAAACAACAAAAACATGTATTCTGCTCCGTTCTTAACCCCCCCAAACAGCAGACCTCACACATACAGTTGAGACCAGCACAGGTTGTGGTCCTCTGTAGCTCAGCTGGTAGAGCACGGCGCTTGTAACGCCAAGGTAGTGGGTTCGTTCCCCGGGACCACCCATACACAAAAATGTATGCACGCATGACTATAAGTCGCTTTGGATAAAAGCGTCTGCCAAATGGCATATTATTATTATTATTAGGTTCAAGCTGCAGTGCAGCGCCCCTGGATGGAGATCTTCTGTTAAATCTGACAATGAATCTTGATGGTTGTAAAGTCGTCTCAAATAAAACTGTGAAGGACCTAGGCGTTACTCTTGACCCTGATCTCTCTTTTGACGAACATATCAAGACTGTTTCAAGGACAGCTTTTTTCCATCTACGTAACATTGCAAAAATCAGAAATTTTCTGTCCAAAAATGATGCAGAAAAATTAATCCATGCATTTGTTACTTCTAGGTTAGACTACTGCAATGCTCTATTTTCCGGCTACCCGGATAAAGCACTAAATAAACTTCAGTTAGTGCTAAATACGGCTGCTAGAATCCTGACTAGAACCAAGAAATTTGATCATATTACTCCAGTGCTAGCTTCCCTACACTGGCTTCCTGTTAAGGCAAGGGCTGATTTCAAGGTTTTACTGTTAACCTATAAAGCGTTACATGGGCTTGCTCCTACCTATCTTTCCGAGTTGGTCCTGCCGTACATACCAATACGTACGCTACGGTCACAAGACGCAGGCCTCCTAATTGTCCCTAGAATTTCTAAGCAAACAGCGGGAGGCAGGGCTTTCTCCTATAGATCTCCATTTTTATGGAACAGTCTGCCTACCCATGTGAGAGACGCAGACTCGGTCTCAACCTTTAAGTCTTTACTGAAGACTTATCTCTTCAGTAGGTCATATGATTGAGTGTAGTCTGGCCCAGGAGTGTGAAGGTGAACGGAAAGGCTGGAGCAACGAACAGCCCTTGCTGTCTCTGCCAGGCCGGTTCCCCTCTCCACTGGGGTTCTCTGCCTCTAACCCTGTTGCAGGGGCTGAGTCACTGGCTTGCTGGTGCTCTTTCATGCCGTCCCTGGGAGGGGTGCGTCACTTGAGTGGGTTGAGTTACTGACGTGATCTTCCTGTCTGGGTTGGCGCCCCCCCCTTGGTTTGTGCTGTGGTGGAGACCTCTGTGGGCTATACTCGGCCTTGTCTCAGGATTGTAAGTTGGTGGTTGGGGATATCCCTCTAGTGGTGCGGGGGCTGTGCTTTGGCGGAGTGGGTGGGGTTATATCCTTCCTGTTTGGCCCTGTCCGGGGGTTTCTTCGGATGGGGCCACAGTGTCTCCGGACCGCTCCTGTCTCAGCCTCCAGTATTTATGCTGCAGTAGTTTATGTGTCGGGGGGCTGGGGTTAGTTGGTTATACCTGGAGTACTTCTCCTGTCTTATCCAGTGTCCTGTGTGAATTTAAGTATGCTCTCTCTAATTCTCTCGTTCTCTCTTTCTCTCTGAGAACCTGAGCCCTAGGACCATACGTCAGGACTACCGGGCATGATGACACCTTGCTGTCCCCAGTCCGCCTGGCCTTGCTGCTATTCCAGTTTCAACTGTTCTGCCTGCGGCTACGAAACCCCTACCTGTCCCAGACCTGCTGTTTTCAACTCTTAATGATCGGCTATGAAAAGCCAACTGAGAGACCTGAGCCCTAGGACCATACGTCGGGACTACCGGCCGTGGTGACTCCTTGCTGTCCCCAGTCCGCCTGGCCTTGCTGCTATTCTAGTTTCAACTGTTCTGCCTGCGGTTATGGAACCCCTACCTGTCCCAGACCTGCTGTTTTCAACTCTTAATGATCGGCTATGAAAAGCCAACTGAGATTTATTCCTGATTATTATTTGACCATGCTTGTCACTTATGAACATTTTTGAACATCTTGGCATGGTTCTGTTATAATCTCCACCCGGCACAGCCAGAAGAGGACTGGCCACCCCTCATAGCCTGGTTCCTCTCTAGGTTTCTTCCTAGGTTTTGCCTTTCTAGGGAGTTTTTCCTAGCCACCGTGCTTCTACACCTGCATTACTAGCTGTTTGGGGTTTTAGGCTGGGTTTCTGTACAGCACTTCGAGATATTAGCTGATGTAAGAAGGGCTATATAAAATAAAATTGATTGATTGATTGATTGATTGATGTTGTGGGGTTAAGGGCCTTGCTCAAAGGCCCAACGAAAGGTGAATGTTTTGAGGACGTGAACACAACAGCCCTCCAGTGATCAGATCAATTCCGCCCGTTCTTTCCAGCGCCTGGCCCGGGATTCAAACTGGACACTTTTCGGCTACAGGTCCAACGCCTGCCACAGCTCCAACTAATTTGCCGCTGGGCAGAAACCTGATTTAATGTTCAGAAATAAGCATGAGTTAATCTGCCAAAACGAAGACAAAATGTTATGCAGACATCATTATTATGATAACATACATGCAGTTGTCATCAGCAGCAGCCACAAGAGAGAGCATCTGATAGTTCTGGGTAACTGCCAGACTGAGCAAAACATAGATAGTGTGTTAAAAGACATTTAATGACTAACTAGGCTATTGAATCACCAACACTTATTATACATCATTATTATACAGAAATCATTGTCAAAAGCGGAAGAGAAACTGTTGCATGTAGATCTATATTATTATGGATTGATCATATAGAAATATAGAAACATTATTTAAACTACTCCAAATTAATTACATGTGGCACAGGAACCACTGACTCACTGCATTATTCTATAGTATTATCAAGACACCTGCTGTTAACTCTTAACTGGTTAGGACAGCTCATGAGGTGTCCTAAATATCTGCCGACTAGGTGGGACTAGAGCAGTGGTGTCAAACTCATTTTAGCTCAGGGGCCACATGGAGGAAAATCTATTCCCAAGTGGGCCGGACCGGAAAAATCATGGTATATATAACTTAAAAACAACAACTTCAGATTGTTTTCTTTGTTTTAATACGATCAACATACAACATAAAGCTGGAGCCTGAGGACAGTGTGTCCAAAATAGTACAAGCACAACATCACTATTAATCATAAAACACGTCAAGTTTATTTGAAAATTCTAAAGAAAAAGAACACACAAACACACAATGCCTCAGTGATTAACAGAACTGTTTCACAGATCACATAACTATATCAGGGTGTCATTTCTCAGGCAGAAATGTAGATAAAAATAATGAAATCCTGTTCCCCAAACAAGTGCAAGAACCACAGAGTCAAGAATAGGTTAAATATACAAATAAAATAAAATCAATTAAAAACAATAGCACATCAACATAAAAACATATAAACATAAAGCTGGAGCCTGAGGACAGTGTCCAAAAGCACAACATCACTATTAATCATAAAACACCTCAAGTTATTTGAAAGTTCTGAGGACAAAGAACACACAAACACACAATGCCTCAGTGATTAACAGAACTGTTTCACAGATCACAGAACTATATCAGGGTGTCATTTCTCAGGCAGAAATGTAGATAAAAATAATGAAATCCTGTTCCCCAAACAAGTGCAAGAACCACAGAGTCAAGAATAGGTTAAATATACAAATAAAATAAAATCAATTAAAAACAATAGCACATCAACATAAAAACATATAAACATAAAGCTGGAGCCTGAGGACAGTGTCCAAAAGCACAACATCACTATTAATCATAAAACACCTCAAGTTATTTGAAAGTTCTGAGGACAAAGAACACACAAAAACACAATGCCTCAGTGATTCACAGAAGTATATCACAGATCACAGAACTATATCAGGGTGTCATTTCTCTGGCAGAAATGTAGATAAAAATAATGAAATCCTGTTCCCCAAACAAGTGCAAGAACCACAGAGTCAAGAATAGGTTAAATATACAAATAAAATAAAATCAATTAAAAACAATAGCACATCAACATAAAAACATATAAACATAAATCTGAAAGCGTTGCTCAAACTCCCGTAACAGTCCTGTTATTTTATCTTTGAACCGCTTCATGTCTGCCACATGTTGGGTCGCGCACACATTTTTCAGACAGGGGAAGTGAGCTGCATCACCACCGGCAAGTTGCGTCTCCCACAATGACAGCTTCAACTTGAAAGAACGTATGCTGTCATAATACTGCGTGACAACTTTGTTGCGCCCTTGCAGCTGTTTGTTCAAGTTATTCAGGTGCTCTGTAACATCCACCATAAATGCAAGGTCCTGCATCCATTCTGCGGAATGAAATTCTAACACTGGTTTGCCCTTTTCGTCCATGAACTGTTCAATTTCTTCTCGTAAATCAAAGAAACGCCTCAGCACAGCTCCTCGGCTTAACCATCTTACCTCAGTGTGGTATGGCAGGCCATAGATGTGGTCTTTCTCTCTGAGAAGGCTGTCAAACTGACGGTGATTCAGGCTTCTGGATCGGATGAAATTAACAGTTTGGATGACCACCTTCATGACGTTATCCATCTTTAATGACTTGCAACACAAAGCCTCCTGGTGCAAAATACAGTGAAAAGTCAAAAAATCACATCCTCCATTTGCAGATTGCACTTTCTCTCTGAACTTAGTCACAACGCCTGCTTTTTTCCCGATCATTGAGGGCGCACCATCTGTAGCCAGGCTGACAGCGCAGGACCAGTCCACTCCGACCCTGTCCAGCGCGCCGACGAGTGCGGTAAAAATATCAGCTGCTGTCGTTGTATCTGTCATCGGCACCAACTCCACGAACTCCTCGGTGACGGTCAATGTGTCATCAACTCCGCGGATGAAAATGGCCAGTTGTGCAACATCTGTAATGTCCGTGCTTTCATCAATTGCAACCGAAAACGCAATAAATGACTTTACTTTTTGCTTCAACTGGCTGTCCAAATCCACTGAAAGATCGGAAATCCTGTCTGCAACTGTGTTTCTTGTCAGGCTGATATTTGCAAAAGCCTGCCGCTTTTCAGGGCACACAATCTCCGCTGCCTTCATCATGCATGTTTTTACAAATTCACCCTCACTAAATGGTTTTGAAGCCACTGCGATTTCATTAGCAATGAGGTAGCTAGCTTTCACTGCAGCGTCACTGATGTCTCGGCTGTGAGTAAACACAGACTGCTGTTTCTTCAGACCCGCCAACAGTTCATTCACCTTCTCTCATCTCCGCTGTCCTTGAAAGTTGTCATATTTGTCGGCATGAAGACTCACATAGTGGCGACGAAGGTTATATTCTTTCAGCACTGCAACATGCTCTGAACACACCAAACATACAGCTTTCCCATTCAATTCACGCATGACTGTAAGTCGCTTTGGATAAAAGCGTCTGCTAAATGGCATATTATTATTATTATTATTATAATTCCGTTAATAAATAGGATGACAATTTTTCTTGGAACACTCTGCACTCTGCGTCCACTTTTCTCTTTTTTGACAGAGACATATTGGGGCAATGAGGGTGCCAAAGCACATAATGTTAAAAGTAGAAGCCGTAATAAATATCGCGGGCAAAACAAAGTAGCTCATTGGCTGCACGTGCTTGACCTACTTGCTCTGCCCCGGTATAAACAGTTTGCTTGCTTAACACAATTGCTATTGCGCCATCCAGTGGACACAATTGGAACAGCAGTTTATTTTATTGAAAAATTTCAGCGCATTTTTATACTTAACACATTTTTTATTTTATTATTATTATTTTTTTTTTAATCATCTCGCGGGCCGGATTAAACCCGTTTGCGGGCCTGATCCGGCCCGCGGGCCGGACGTTTGACACCCCTGGACTAGAGGCTTCATGCATAGCTTTAATGTATACCCATAAGAGTAGAAGTCTTTATTCTCAGCACTTATACGACCAATGTTCTACTTTGAGACACTTTGTGGATATGGGCCCAGATCTCAA
>NW_028158989.1:0-23079 GCF_964263955.1 Coregonus lavaretus | reverse complement strand
ATGAAATTCAAGGTCGGGTTTCCAGGCTAGCTAGTTAGCTAACTACTTGACTGAGTCACAACCACATGTAGGCCTAAATAGCTAGCTAATAGTTAACAGTAGCTTGTTACAAACTTCTGATTACATAGATAGTTCGTTTTTATATGAGCCGACTGGTTACATAGATTAGCTACCTAACAGTAAAAACCGGGATGTCATCCAGAAGGTAAAGGTAATGGTGTCAACCAATGGACCTAGCTAGCTAACGTTAGCCGTCTACTATAGCTAGTAAACTAAGCTTATTTCCTTTGAAGCTCAGACTTTATTCACTGGTACAACAGTAACTACTGCGCACATTAAATTACAATGTTCACGTTGTGATTCTTATTTTCGTTTTTAAAACATTGTTCAACAACAACTCAGAACTGACTCACCTTCGAAAACGTGTAAAATGCGCAGTAACTTCCGTGTGACTTGATAACCCCGCCTCCAAAGGATTTTGATTGGTTCTACACGGGAACCTCATATCCAATCCTTAGACTGCAATCAAAAAGTGTTCCTTTGAGCTAGGGCGACACTCAGCGGTCATAGGGATAGGCCTACATTTTATTGCAGAAAGCCTGCAATATGAATATGATACTGATTTCACATAGGATTTACGGTATTTAGCCTGTAATAAACATTTGGCAATGTTTATATGACCCCCGTACAAAAAGGCCAATTTTTACTACATTCTTGACTGCATACACCATTCATACCTCCCATGTGCATGCCAGGGACAAATCAAATCAAATCAAATTTTATTGGCCACATGCGCCGAATACAACAGGTACATTACAGTGAAATGCTTACTTACAGGCCTTAACCAACAGTGCATTTATTTTTAATAAAAAAGTAAAATGAAACAACAACAAAAAACTGTTTTTTTGTTTTTGGACACAGGTCCAGGAACGGCTAAAGGATTGCAATATTTACCTGGAGCTAACCTTGCAGATAGCATTACTGGGTGATCTGAAAAGTCATAGTCAATCAATCAATAATATAATAATACTTTTAGCAAAAATGTTTATTTTTAATTCACAATCTGTAGAAGCAATGAGAATAGAAAGGTTCAGAACTTTTGTAAAACATCACAGTACGGTTGAAATATATATGGCAAATAGAAATCCTATATGGATGGTGTTAAGAGATAGATGGGAGGTATTGAATAGAGTTGAAGGATGGGACTAATAACAAATAACAACAAATAATAACAAAGATAGCTAATAATGTAAGCATACTGTGTCCATAATAAGTATATAGGTTGTATGTTGGGAGCTTTTGGGAAAGAGCACAGTTAGAAAGATATGGCATATAGAAGCAAACCGGATGGACATCATGAAAATGATCGGAGAGGTTGAGAGTAGAAGAAGTTCAGGAGCAATAAAAAAAAATATATATATATATATATATATATATATATATATATATATATATATATATATATATATATATATAATATAATTATTGTAAAATTAACTCTGTCCATAAGGTGTAGATAGTAAGTATAGACCGGAAGTAGAGGCCTGGGCATTGTTGTTCACTAATTTACTCCAAGTAGGGAAAGGATGGTGGGGTTGAAAAGTAATAAAGGGGAGTATATATATTAAAATAAAAAATAAAATAAAAAAAATAAACATGGGGGATTGGAAGTGATGCAGACAATTACATTGATAGAAGATACAATCTATCTGCAATATTAAGCTGATCCATTCCAAAAAAATATATATATATACAAAATACAAACAAATACAAAAAATTACAAATATTTATACAAAAAATAAACTACTAAAAAACTGTTGAGAAAAAAAGAGCAGAAGTAAAATAAATTATCAGTAGGGAGGCTATATATACAGGGGGGTACCGGTGCAGAGTCAATGTGCGGGGGCACCGGCTAGTTGAGGTAGTTGAAGTAATATGTACATGTGGGTAGAGTTAAAGTGACTATGCATAAATAATTAACAGAGTAGCAGCAGCGTAAAAAAGATGGGGTGGGGGTGGGGGGCAGTGCAAATAGTCCGGGTAGCCATGATTAGCTGTTCAGGAGTCTTATGGCTTGGGGGTAGAAGCTGTTGAGAAGTCTTTTGGACCTAGACTTGGCACTCCGGTACCGCTTGCCGTGCGGTAGCAGAGAGAACAGTCTATGACTAGGGTGGCTGGAGTCTTTGACAATTTTGAGGGCCTTCCTCTGACACCGCCTGGTATAGAGGTCCTGGATGGCAGGAAGCTTGGCCCCAGTGATGTACTGGGCCCGTACGCACTACCCTCTGTAGTGCCTTGCGGTCGGAGGCCGAGCAGTTGCCATACCAGGCGGTGACGCAACCAGTCAGGATGCTCTCGATGGTGCAGCTGTATAATTTTTTTGAGGATCTGAGGACCCATGCCAAATCTTTTCAGTCTCCTGAGGGGGAATAGGCTTTGTCGTAGTAGTGGTGTGCAGATGTAGATGGGTTTCTATTTTAATAAATCCATTCAAATAGAAATCCATTATTAATTAGTTTAGGCGGGTCCTAAGAAACACAAGACTAATAAAAATGTATTTTTAGTTGAATTAGGCCTATGTTATGGGTCTGTGCAGCCATGGCTGTGCCATCCAAATGAAATCAATAGTTCATTAAACAGTCAACACACACACATACAGTATTTTATAGTAAGAATATCATGGGATATAACAGAATAAAATACACATTTTCCCCCCACACAACTTGTCACTGGAATGCTGTCATATAAAAAGTGATGTTTTCAAACAGAGCCTAAACCCAAGCTTTTTTGATCGATGTTTAATCTCTTTCCTGCCCTCACTCCGCTTTGTTAGGGGAGCAGGCATAGGGTCTTACCTTCATCATAATACCGATAGAAAATAAATAGCAGCCCTATTTTAAAAAGCATGTTTCCCTCCTTCATATTTCACAACCTCAGCAGGCTTTTGGAGTTGCCTATATATCCGATGGAGCAAAAAAATAATTAGCCTACACTTGATTTAGGCTACATGTTTCTGATCAGTGATAGATGAGCAAACTAATTATTAGCCAGAAAACAAATAGCCTATAGACGGAGATTCGGTGAAGCGAAATCACATTGATTGATTATCAGACAAGTCAGTGAAATCACAGGCTTTTAGTGGTCCTCTATAGCTCAATTGGTAGAGCGTGGCGCTTGTAACGCCAGGGTAGTGGGTTCGATCCCCGGGACCACCCATACGTTTAAAAAAATGTATGCACACATGACTGTAAGTCGCTTTGGATAAAAGCGTCTGCTAAATGGCATAATATTATATTATAGTCGGGAGTAGACCTAGGCTACTAAACGACTGAAGAGCAAAAATAATCCACTTGTTAAACTACATAACATGGCAAAATGTTCTAATGAGTCAACTAGACAAGATGATCGTGGGCAGCACTCACCTCAATTTAGCTAACATTTCCCCAGCCTTTATTGTAGCCTAAACAAAAAATCGGACATTAATAGATTTATCAAGAGGAGTCCCACGTTTGTCTCAAAGCAGCGCGATGGCGCTGTCCCAATTAAAAAGGTGCTGAAATTATCTATACTAAACAAAAATAAACGCAACATGCAACATTCTCAGTCAATTGACATAAATTCATTAGGCCCTAATCTATGGATTTTACATGACTGGGAATACAGATATGCATCTGTTGGTCACAGATACCTTAAAAAAAAAAAAAAAAGTAAGGGTGTGGATCAGAAAACCAGTCAGTATCTGGTGTGACAACCATTTGCCTCATGCAGAGCGACACATCTCCTTCGCATAGAGTTGATCAGGCTGTTGATTGTGGCCTGTGAAATGTTGTCCCACTCCTCTTCAATGGCTGTTCGAAGTTGCTGGATATTGGCGGGAACTGGAACACACTGTCCTACATGTCGATCCAAAGCATCCCAAACATGCTCAATGGGTGACATACAGTGCCTTGCAAAAGTTTTCATCCCCTTTGGCGTTTTTCCTATTTTGTTGCATTACAACCTGTAATTTAAATGGATTTTTATTTTTATTTCATGTAAATGGACATACACAAAATAGTCCAAATTGGTGAAGTGAAATGAAAAAATAACTTGTTTCAAAAAGTTCTAAAAAATAAATAATGGAAAAGTGGTGCATGCATATGTATTCACCCCCTTTGCTATGAAGCCCCTAAATAAGATCTGGTGCAACCAATTACCTTCAGAAGTCACATAATTAGTTAAATAAAGTCCACCTGTGTGCAATCTAAGTGTCACATGATGTCAGTATATATACACCTGTTCTGAAAGGCCCCAGAGTCTGCAACACCACTAAGCAAGGGGCACCACCAAGCAAGCGGCACCATGAAGACCAAGGAGCTCTCCAAACAGGTCAGGGACAAAGTTGTGGAGAAGTACAGATCAGGGTTGGGTTATAAAAATATATCCGAAACTTTGAACATCCCACGGAGCACCATTAAATCCATTATTAAAAAATTGAAAGAATATGGCACCACAACAAACCTGCCAAGAGAGAACAGCCCACCAAAACTCACGGACCAGGCAAGGAGGGCATTAATCAGAGAGGCAACAAAGAGACCAAAGATAACCCTGAAGGAGCTGCAAAGCTCCACAGTGGAGATTGGAGTATCTGTCCATAGGACCACTAAGCCGTACACTCCACAGAGCTTGGCTTTACGGAAGAGTGGCCAGAAAAAAAGCCATTGCTTAAAGAAAAAAAAATAGGCAAACACGTTTGGTGTTCGCCAAAAGGCATGTGGGAGACTCCCCAAATATATGGAAGAAGGTACTCTGGTCAGATGAGACTAAAATCAAGCTTTTTGGCCATCAAGGAAAACGCTATGTCTGGCGCAAACCCAACACCTCTCATCACCCCGAGAACACCATCCCCACAGTGAAGCATGGTGGTGGCAGCATCATGCTGTGGGGATGTTTTTCATCGGCAGGGACTGGGAAACTGGTCAGAATTGAAGGAATGATGGGTGGCGCTAAATACAGGGACATTCTTGAGGGAAACCTGTTTCAGTCTTCCAGAGATTTGAGACTGGGACGGAGGTTCACCTTCCAGCAGGACAGTGACCCTAAGCATACTGCTAAAGCAACACTCGAGTGGTTTAAAGGGAAACATTTAAATGTCTTGGAATGGCCTAGTCAAAGCCCAGACCTCAATCCAATTATCTGTGGTATGACTTAGAAATTGCTGTACACCAGCGGAACCCATCCAACTTGAAGGAGCTGTAGCAGTTTTGCCTTGAAGAATGGGCAAAAATCCCAGTGGCTAGATGTGCCAAGCTTATAGAGACATAGCCCAAGAGACTTGCAGCTGTAATTGCTGCAAAAGGTGGCTCTACAAAGTATTGACTTTGGGGGGGGTGAATAGTTATGCATGCTCAAGTTCTCTGTTTTTTTGTCTTATTTCGTGTTTCACAAAAAATATTTTGCATCTTCAAAAAGTGGTAGGCATGTTGTGTAAATCAACTGATATAAGCCCCCCCAAAAAATCCATTTTAATTCCAGGTGGTAAGGCAACAAAATAGGAAAAATGCCAAGGGGGGTGAATACAGTGGCTTTCGAAAGTATCTGTTGAGTATGCAGGCCATGGAAGAACTGGGGCATTTTCAGCTTCCAGGAATCGTGCACAGATCCTTGCGACATGGGGCCGTCTTAATATGAAAGGGATATCATATCAATGTGTCTTAATATGAAAGGGCCGTCTTAATATGAAAGGGATATCATAGAAAAGCATCTTAACATGAAAGGGATATCATACAACAACAAAAAAGCTGGCATTTCAAGCAAGATTTGAACAGTTTAATAGAATACCATTTCAAGTTATGGCACTAAACAATACATTTTGAAATACACAAATTCAAAAGAAAGATTGGTCCTGAATTTAACTATCGAATGGCTGAAATAATAATAATAATCAACAGTCATAACCATCATATCCACCAGCGGATAAGGTAGTGGTTTAGAGTGAAGTGTGGTGTCAAAATAATAACATTGGTTCTGGCGCATTGTTCGAGCGTACCGAGTGTCAACTGTTACCCAACAATACTTTGGGCTGGTTTCCCAGACCCAGATTAAGAGTTTCCCCAGGACTAAAAAAAAAGACATTGTCAATTGGGACTCTCCATTGAAAATGCTTTTCTAGTCCAGGATGAGGCTTCATCTGGGTTCAGGAAACTGGCCCTATGAGATTGACACTACACGTTTAACTGGCACATCAAGTTCTACCATGCAAATCAAGCCCTGTAGTTTACATATTAAGGATGCTTGCGAGCAAGTTTGCAGTAGGCCTAATATTTATATATATATATATATATATATATATATATATATAGGTTATTGCTTTTATTGATACAACATTATAGGTTAGCTTGTCTACTGCAGTCAAACTGAAGTATTTTACCATAAAGAGACAGAGTGATTAATCATATCGCATATCTCCTCCCTCTCGTCTCCTCAGTTTGACTCATTTGGCCTCCATCACACCACCTTGATTTCAGGTGTGTTGGCTTTAGGTGGACCCTTGGCTCCATCACACCACCTTGATTTCAGGTGTGTTGGCTTTAGGTGGACCCTTGGCTCCATCACACCACCTTGATTTCAGGGTGTTGGCTTTAGGTGGACCCTTACCTATTATTACTGGCTGGCACAGGAGGCTGGCGAAGGGAGGACAGCTCAAAATAATGTCTGGAAGGGAGTAACTGGAATTTGATAGCATTCCATTTATTCCATTCCAGCCATCACTATGAGCCTGTCCTCCCCATTTAAAGTGCCACCAGCCACCACTGGGAGGTGGATATTACCATTGTCCCTCACATGAGTCTGTTGACGGTGGTGGAGAGGAAGTCTTCATAGCTCATGCGTATGTTTCCCGTCATGGCGGAGTCTTTCTCCCTGAAGGCCTGCGTCATGCTCTGTAGCTGTGTACAGACCTGGATGAAACAGTCCAGCTGCATTGAGCCAGGACGCCCAGACCTCACAGAGTACTTGGCCGCTATAGTCTCAGTGAACTGGGGACTCAGGTTGTATCCCATCTGGGACAGGGCTGGAGGGAGGGAGAGAGGGAGGGATGGGGGGGAGAGAGAGAGAGAGAGGGATGGGGGAAGGAGAGAGAGAGAGAGATGGGGGAGAGAGAGGGATGGGGGGAAGGAGAGAGAGAGAGATGGGGGAGAGAGAGAGGGATGGGGGGAAGGAGAGAGAGAGAGAGAGATGGGGGAGAGAGAGAGGGATGGGGGGAAGGAGAGAGAGAGGGGGATGGGGGGAAGGAGAGAGAGAGGGATGGGGGGGAAGGAGAGAGAGAGGGATGGGGGGGAAGGAGAGAGAGAGGGATGGGGGAAGGAGAGAGAGAGCGAGAGAGAGACAGAGAGCGAGAGAGAGAGAGAGAGAGGGGGATGGGGGGAAGGAGAGAGAGGGGGGGATGGGGGGGAAGGAGAGAGAGGGGGGATGGGGGGAAGGAGAGAGAGAGAGGGATGGGGGAAGGAGAGAGAGAGCGAGAGAGAGAGAGACAGAGAGAGCGAGAGAGCGAGATTAAGACTAGAACATAATGTTTTTATTCATTTTCTCTATCTATGTCTTCTGCATACATTGCCATCACAGAGAGTTTTCACTAAGTCATGCATTGACGTCATTGGGAGACGAAGTGAAAATTCAACTTAAGTGGGAATTAGGATTCACTTCATACTGAACACACGCACGTGTACACCCCACCCCCACACCTTACCTTGGAGTCCCACCCACCCCCACCCACACACCTCACCTTGGCGTCCCACCCACCCACCCCCGAGTCCCACCCACCCCAGAGTCCCACCCACCCACCCACACCTCACCTTGGTCACCCACCCACACCTCACCTTGGAGTCCGACCCACACCTCGGAGTCCCACCCACACCTCGGAGTCCCACCCACCCACACCTCACCTTGGTCACCCACCCACACCTCACCTCGGTGTCCCATCCACCCCTCACCTTGGTCACCCACCCACACCTCACCTCGGTGTCCCATCCACCCCTCACCTTGGTCACCCACCCACACCTCACCTCGGTGTCCCACCCACCTCACCTTGGTGTAGCTCAGTACCACTGATGCAGCCGGAGCGGTCGCGGTCGTACTGTTGGAACAGCTGTCTCCACTGCTGCATGAAGACCCACAGGGCTGAGAACCCAAACAGGTCGATACGACCAGACTTGGTCTTGTCAAACATGTCTGGGATAAACAGGAGAGAAAATACATTCATTCCCAGCAGGTCTACAGCTTAATGGGTTGTCTTGGTAACAGATCTACAGCTTAATGGGTTGTCTTGGTAACAGGTCTACAGCTTAATGGGTTGTCTTGTTAACAGGTCTACAGCTTAATGGGTTGTCTTGTTAACAGGTCTACAGCTTAATGGGTTGTCTTGGTAACCGTCCTACAGCTTAATGGGTTGTCTTGGTAACCGTCCTACAGCTTAATGGGTTGTCTTGGTAACCGGCCTACAGCTTAATGGGTTGTCTTGGTAACCGGCCTACAGCTTAATGGGTTGTCTTGGTAACCGGCCTACAGCTTAATGGGTTGTCTTGGTAACCGGCCTACAGCTTAATGGGTTGTCTTGGTAACAGGTCTACAGCTTAATGGGTTGTCTTGGTAACAGGCCTACAGCTTAATGGGTTGTCTTGGTAACAGGTCTACAGCTTAATGGGTTGTCTTGGTAACAGGTCTACAGCTTAATGGGTTGTCTTGGTAACAGGTCTACAGCTTAATGGGTTGTCTTGGTAACCACACAGGGGCCTTGTATGCTTATTGTCCTCTCTCATGGAGGATATAGCTGCTCTGCAGACAATGGGAACGTTGAGAACAGGTCAATGGCTGAAGTTAAGTGCTTTTATTTCATTTTCACAATCCCTTTCTCGAGAGTTACTGTCAGGTACATTTATGTTCTTAGGAAAAGTACAGATGTCCTTTAGTGAATGGGGAAATTTTGGTTGGTAAAAACCCAGCGAGGAGTCAATAGTATCTGACTATGATAGAATAGTATGGAGTCAATAGGACAAGTCTATTACATTTACATTTTAGTCATTTAGCAGACGCTCTTATCCAGAGCGACTTACAGTTAGTGAGTGCATACATTTTCATACTGGCCCCCCGTGGGAAACGAACCCACAACCCTGGCGTTGCAAACGCCATGCTCTACCAACTGAGCTACAGGGGACTATGACTATGAAAGAAGAGTGTGTAAATTAAATGACATCTACAGCCATGCACATGCCATTCACACTACAGCCACGCACATGTCATTCACATAAAATGTGATACGTGTGACTTGAATGAGTGAAGATTTGAACACTTAGCCCAAGTCTTCACTCTGTCCTAGCTGTTAACAGTACGATGGCTGAGTAGTACAGATGTGAATAGCACAGTTTTGAATTTCTGACTCAAAGACCATCATCATCACCACCATCCACCTACATGTCTTTAATTCCGCCTCTCTCCATAACTTCTCCAACACTCCACTCTTCCCCTCCCTCTCTCACTCTCTCTGTACACCTCCCTCTTTCCACCCCCCTCTCCCTGTTTAACTCACTGATCATCATAAGGCAGGTCTCGTCGTTGAAGGCTGACCAGTTGGAGTTTACCAGAGCCTGTTTCAGTTCCTTTAGAGTGATGGAACCGCTATGGTCTGTGTCGACTGTCTGGAACCACTGGTACGCTTCTGGGTTCACCCCTGGTGGTATGTTACCTAGGGAGAGGAGAGAGGAACGAGAGAGGTTACCTGGGGAGGAGAGGAGAGAGGGACGAGAGAGGTTACCTAGGGAGAGGAGAGAGGGGTGTGAGACGTTCCCTAGGGAGGAGAGGAGAGAGGGGTGAGAGAGGTTACCTAGGGAGGAGAGAGGTTCCCTAGGGAGGAGAGGAGAGAGGGGTGAGAGAGGTTAACTAGGGAGGAGAGAGGTTACCTAGGGAGGAGAGGAGAGAGGGACGAGAGAGGTTACCTAGAGAGGAGAGGAGAGAGGTTACCTAGGGAGGAGAGGAGAGAGGGACGAGAGAGGTTACCTAGGGAGGAGAGGAGAGAGGGACGAGAGAGGTTACCTAGGGAGGAGAGGAGAGAGGGACGAGAGAGGTTACCTAGGGAGGAGAGGAGAGAGGGACGAGAGAGGTTACCTAGGGAGGAGAGAGGGACGAGAGAGTTTACCTAGGGAGGAGAGGAGAGAGAGACGAGAGAGGTTACCTAGGGAGGAGAGGAGAGAGGGACGAGAGAGGTTACCTAGGGAGGAGAGGAGAGAGGGACGAGAGAGGTTACCTAGGGAGGAGAGGAGAGAGGGACGAGAGAGGATACCTAGGGAGGAGAGGAGAGGGGGACGAGAGAGGATACCTAGGGAGGAGAGGAGAGAGGTTACCTGGAGAGGAGAGAGGTTACCTAGGGAGGAGAGGAGAGAGGTTACCTAGGGAGGAGAGGAGAGAGGTTACCTAGGGAGGAGAGGAGAGAGGTTACCTAGGGAGGAGAGGAGAGAGGGACTAGAGGTTACCTAGGGAGGAGAGGAGAGAGGGACGAGAGAGGTTACCTAGGGAGGAGAGGAGAGGGGGACGAGAGAGGATACCTAGGGAGGAGAGGAGAGAGGTTACCTAGGGAGGAGAGGAGAGAGGTTACCTAGGGAGGAGAGGAGAGAGGTTACCTAGGGAGGAGAGGAGAGAGGTTACCTAGGGAGGAGAGAGGTTACCTAGGGAGGAGAGGAGAGAGGGACTAGAGGTTACCTAGGGAGGAGAGGAGAGAGGGACGAGAGAGGTTACCTAGGGAGGAGAGGAGAGAGGGACGAGAGAGGTTACCTAGGGAGGAGAGAGGTTACCTAGGGAGGAGAGAGGTTACCTAGGGAGGAGAGGAGAGAGGGACGAGAGAGGTTACCTAGGGAGGAGAGGAGAGAGGGACTAGAGAGGTTACCTAGGGAGGAGAGGAGAGAGGGACGAGAGAGGTTACCTAGGGAGGAGAGAGGTTACCTAGGGAGGAGAGGGGGACGAGAGAGGTTACCTAGGGAGGAGAGGGGGACGAGAGAGGTTACCTAGGGAGGAGAGGAGAGAGAGACGAGAGAGGTTACCTAGGGAGGAGAGGAGAGAGAGACGAGAGAGGTTACCTAGGGAGGAGAGGAGAGAGAGACGAGAGAGGTTACCTAGGGAGGAGAGGAGAGAGAGACGAGAGAGGTTACCTAGGGAGGAGAGGAGAGAGAGTGGTTCCCTAGGGAGGAGAGAGGTTACCTAGGGAGGAGAGGAGAGAGGGACGAGAGAGGTTACCTAGGGAGGAGAGGAGAGAGAGACGAGAGAGGTTACCTAGGGAGGAGAGGAGAGAGGGATGAGTGTTAAAGGAGAAGAAACGTACAGGTTAAACCATGTTATAACAGTCTTTGGTTGAGGTTTGTGTGCATGCTTTGGAAAATGCCTCGTCTGTGCATGCGTCACGCCATCTCTGGAGAGAGAGTGACAGACACTCACACAGAGAGAGAGAGAGAGAGAGAGAGAGAGAGAGAGAGAGAGAGAGAGAGAGAGAGAGAGAGAGAGAGAGAGAGAGAGAGAGAGAGAGAGAGAGAGAGAGAGAGAGAGAGAGAGAGAGAGAGAGAGAGAGAGAGAGAGAGAGAGAGAGAGAGAGAGAGAGAGGGAAGTAGAGTGACGGAGGGAGAGTGACAGAGGGAGAAAGAGGGGGGAAGTAGAGTGAAGGGGAGAGAGAGATTTAAAGCGGAGCCCAGATGCATGCTGTCCCTGTGGGGAGTGGTAATGAGTCTGTTTATGAGCCCTGTGACTCGCTACCACAGGGGGACAATATCACTAGACACACAGTATTAACCCAGTCATCACTCCACCAGTTTAAGTCCTGCTGAGGGATACAAACTAAACCCTGTCCGTCGCTACAGGTCTTTCTGTCCGTCTCTACAGGTCTTTCTGTCCGTCTCTACAGGTCTTTCTGTCCGTCTCTACAGGTCTTTCTGTCCGTCTCTACAGGTCTTTCTGTCCGTCTCTACAGGTCTTTCTGTCCGTCTCTACAGGTCTTTCTGTCCGTCTCTACAGGTCTTTCTGTCCGTCTCTACAGGTCTTTCTGTCCGTCTCTACAGGTCTTTCTGTCCGTCTCTACAGGTCTTTCTGTCCGTCGCCACAGGTCTTTCTGTCCGTCTCTACAGGTCTTTCTGTCCGTCTCCACAGGTCTTTCTGTCCGTCTCCACAGGTCTTTCTGTCCGTCTCTACAGGTCTTTCTGTCCGTCTCTACAGGTCTTTCTGTCCGTCTCTACAGGTCTTTCTGTCCGTCTCTACAGGTCTTTCTGTCCGTCTCTACAGGTCTTTCTGTCCGTCTCTACAGGTCTTTCTGTCCGTCGCCACAGGTCTTTCTGTCCGTCTCTACAGGTCTTTCTGTCCGTCTCCACAGGTCTTTCTGTCCGTCTCCACAGGTCTTTCTGTCCGTCGCCACAGGTCTTTCTGTCCGTCTCTACAGGTCTTTCTGTCCGTCTCTACAGGTCTTTCTGTCCGTCTCTACAGGTCTTTCTGTCCGTCTCTACAGGTCTTTCTGTCCGTCGCCACAGGTCTTTCTGTCCGTCGCCACAGGTCTTTCTGTCCGTCGCTACAGGTCTTTCTGTCCGTCTCTACAGGTCTTTCTGTCCGTCTCTACAGGTCTTCCTGTCCGTCTCTACAGGTCTTTCTGTCCGACCCAGACTGTGTATATTCATCATCCCCAGAGACAGAAAGAGAGAAGGACAGAGACACCCTGTGTGAATTATTGGGTACTCTGTATTATGTACTCACAGAGTACAGTAAGGTGTGGTTCACTAGAGGAAACTCTATGGAGGCAGAGAGACCCTGTCGGAACCCTTGTCTTAGCTACTCAGTATCACAAACACGTTTGTTTCACTAATTGATTCCCGTTCAAAATCCTGTTTTCCCTAACCGCTAACCCTTAAGCCTAAAATAGCCTTTTTCCTTGACCAGCGAAACGTTTGCATTGTTTTACTATCCTTGTGAGGACTTCTGGTCCCCACCAGGACTTCACCAAACCACACAGTGAAAACTATAACACAGTAACTGACCTGCTGGAGACTGCTGTCCATAGGGCCCTCCCTGTGGTTGTCCTCCGTACCCCCCGGCATAGGGCCCTCCAGGGGTCTGTCCTCCTCCGTATGGGGCCCCCGGTGCTCCTCCAGCCTGCCTCCCCTGTCCTGGGGACCCATAGCCCCCTCCTGTGGCGGCCGCTCCCCCGTACGGGGCGTACCCCGATGGGCCAGAGCCTCCATACTGTCCTGGGGGTGCGGAGGGGGGAGTGGTGGTCCCGTATGGAGATCCGTGGGGAGGGGGGCCACCAGGTGGAGCGCTAGCCCCGTATGGAGCACCAGGGGGTGGGTGTTGATGGGGGAAGTTAGCCCCTCCAGCTGGTCCTCCTGGATAACCCTGGAGAGAGGGATGGTGGGAGCGAAGTCGAGTTTGGTTAATATGATAAACACAATCATAACATAATAGCCCTGTTGATTCCCTTCTCTATTAGTAAAGCAGCAAGGAGCCTACTGTGTCTCGAAATGCAACCATCACCATGTTGCCTAAATATCCCAAGGCAAACTATACAACACAATCACCTGATACTGATGATCATCATGCCAATATAGCCCACTATACACAACTGAAACAAGACATTGGACTCTACCTGTCATTATTGAGCAACATTATACCACTAAAGCACAAGGACTAGGCCACAGCCTAACACATGTAGCCGCAGGGGCAAACTTTGCCCAATATTGGACTAAAGGAATCTAACGTTACTCTTTATAGTCCAAGGAACCTTGCATGTTCTGTTTAAAGGCAAATTGGTTCTGGAAGCCAAAACGGTCAAATACTCCATCTAAACGTGAATCGATTCTCAATTGTGTTCCGGTTCTAGAAACATAAGCCCTCTACTTTCCTGTCACATCCAAGTAACTTCACAAATACAACATACACATTTACTGTACAGTGTTGTAGCCGTCTGTATTTTTCAGCGACAACACGTCTGTGTCTTCCGTTTCCACACAGGTGTTGAGAAGCAGCTAGCTAATTAACACAGGTAGTCGTCTGTCTTCCGTTTCCACACAGGTGTTGAGAAGCAGATAGCTATTTAACACAGGTAGTCGCCTGTCTTCCGTTTCCACACAGGTGTTGAGAAGCAGATAGCTAATTAACACAGGTAGTCGCCTGTCTTCCGTTTCCACACAGGTGTTGAGAAGCAGATAGCTAATTAACACAGGTAGTCGCCTGTCTTCCGTTTCCACACAGGTGTTGAGAAGCAGCTAGCTAATTACCACAGGTAGTCGCCTGTCTTCCGTTTCCACACAGGTGTTGAGAAGCAGATAGCTAATTACCACAGGTAGTCGCCTGTCTTCCGTTTCCACACAGGTGTTGAGAAGCAGCTAGCTAATTACCACAGGTAGTCGCCTGTCTTCCGTTTCCACACAGGTGTTGAGAAGCAGATAGCTAATTAACACAGGTAGTCGCCTGTCTTCCGTTTCCACACAGGTGTTGAGAAGCAGATAGCTAATTACCACAGGTAGTCGCCTGTCTTCCGTTTCCACACAGGTGTTGGGAAGCAGCTAGCTAATTACCACAGGTAGTCGCCTGTCTTCCGTTTCCACACAGGTGTTGAGAAGCAGATAGCTAATTAACACAGGTAGTCGCCTGTCTTCCGTTTCCACACAGGTGTTGAGAAGCAGCTAGCTAATTACCACAGGTAGTCGCCTGTCTTCCGTTTCCACACAGGTGTTGAGAAGCAGCTAGCTAATTACCACAGGTAGTCGCCTGTCTTCCGTTTCCACACAGGTGTTGAGAAGCAGATAGCTAATTAACACAGGTAGTCGCCTGTCTTCCGTTTCCACACAGGTGTTGAGAAGCAGCTAGCTAATTACCACAGGTAGTCGCCTGTCTTCCGTTTCCACACAGGTGTTGAGAAGCAGATAGCTAATTAACACAGGTAGTCGTCTGTCTTCCGTTTCCACACAGGTGTTGAGAAGCAGCTAGCTAATTACCACAGGTAGTCGTCTGTCTTCCGTTTCCACACAGGTGTTGAGAAGCAGCTAGCTAATTACCACAGGTAGTCGCCTGTCTTCCGTTTCCACACAGGTGTTGAGAAGCAGATAGCTAATTAACACAGGTAGTCGTCTGTCTTCCGTTTCCACACAGGTGTTGAGAAGCAGCTAGCTAATTACCACAGGTAGTCGTCTGTCTTCCGTTTCCACACAGGTGTTGAGAAGCAGATAGCTAATTAACACAGGTAGTCGTCTGTCTTCCGTTTCCACACAGGTGTTGAGAAGCAGATAGCTAATTAACACAGGTAGTCGCCTGTCTTCCGTTTCCACACAGGTGTTGAGAAGCAGCTAGCTAATTACCACAGGTAGTCGCCTGTCTTCCGTTTCCACACAGGTGTTGAGAAGCAGATAGCTAATTAACACAGGTAGTCGCCTGTCTTCCGTTTCCACACAGGTGTTGAGAAGCAGATAGCTAATTAACACAGGTAGTCGCCTGTCTTCCGTTTCCACACAGGTGTTGGGAAGCAGCTAGCTAATTACCACAGGTAGTCGCCTGTCTTCCGTTTCCACACAGGTGTTGGGAAGCAGATAGCTAATTAACACAGGTAGTCGCCTGTCTTCCGTTTCCACACAGGTGTTGGGAAGCAGATAGCTAATTAACACAGGTAGTCTTAACACTGTCTTCCTCCTTTTTCTGTAAACACCAGCTCTAACATGGAGATATGGCCGTGTGGCTAACTCTATAAAAGGTGTGTAGTAATTTAACCTTTTTTGTCTTTTGAAAATGTTGTCTTGCTGATATTAAAAGTAGCGCAAGGGCTGCGTGTTAATGTTTCCCCCAAGCGTCGGGGCTCGTTGAACTAAACTCCCCTGGTCAGAAGATGCTATCGTCAAGAGGCGCTAAAGCAGTTACGGCCAGGCTAAAGCTATGCCTAGTTGTTATTGTTACAATGTAGCAAAAAGGCAATTGTTTCAAGGGACAAATTATGCTTGCTATATATTACATTTGCAACATTGTATCACTATGCTAGAACACAGAAACAGGTTACATTGTAACTAGCTACATGTTTATACGCGTCTTGCTAAAGGCTAGCTAGCTGTAACTTTTTTGTAGCAGTCAATAATAGGTAATACCGCAGTCCACTCATTTCACCACTGCAAACGACTACACACAAAAGGAATAGATGGACATATCATAACGCACAATAGTAAAGAGCTATTATAAATGTTTAAAATAAATATCAAACCCGGATAAGGTATATTTACCTGGCCGTAGTGGAAACTCATTTCGAAAAGAACTTCGATACCCACGTATCCGCACTGAATATATCCCAACCCCACCTTCTCGAAGCGGATTGGCGCATTTTGCTTGTCAGTCAAAACCACACCCACGTCCAACGCGTCTGATTGGTCGAGAGAGTGGAACCAAATGATGACGGTGGAACTAATGAGTCATACCGAAACTACATGAAAATATGAATCAGTCGTCATCACACACATATACATCTAATCAAATCAAAGTGTATTGGTCGCATACACAGTTTTGCAGATGTTATCGCAGGTGCAGCGAAATGCTTAATGTTTCTAACTCCAACGATGCCGCAATATCTAGCAAAACTTAAGAAATTAAGACATTTCAGAACGAGCAATATAAGAACGAGCAATGCTCAGAGTACGGAATATAAATACATGTGTATGTATGTGAATGGTGTGTATGGATAGTATATGAAATAGGAAAGGTGTGTGAGGCAGTAGTTATATGGGATGAGCCATGACTAGAATAAAGTGGGTAACAGTATGTAAACCTTAATAAAGTGACCGGTGTTCAACGACTCTATGTAGGCTGAACAGGACTGTTAGGACAGCATTCTCTAAGGTGCAGGGTAGAGTACCTACTGGTGGCCATTTTATTAATTGTTCAGCAGTCTTATGGCTTGGAGGGTAGAAGCTGTTAGGGAGCCTTTGTGACCTAGACTTGGCACTCCGGTACCGCTTGCGGTAGCAGAGAGAACAGTCTATGACTTGGGTGACTGGAGTCTTTGACAATTTTTTGTGCCTTCCTCTGACACCGCCTAGTATATTGGTCCTGGATGGCAGGAAGCTTGGCCCCGGTGATGTACTGGGCCGTACGCACTACCCTCTGTAGCGCCTTACGGTCGAATGCCTTGCAGTTGCCATACCAGGCGGAGATGCAACCGGTCAGGATGCTCTCGATGGTGCAGTTGTATAACTTTTTGAGGATCTGGGGACCCATGCCAAATCTTTTCAGTCTCCTGAGGGGGAAAAGGTGTTGTCGTGCCCTCTTCACGACTGTCTTGGTGTGTTTGGATCATGATAGTTTGTTGGTGATGTGGACACCAAGGAACTTTAAACTCTCGACCCGCTCACTGCAGCCCTGTCGATGTTAATGGGGGCCTGTTTGACCCTCCTTTTCCTGTAGCCCACGATCAGCTCCTTTGTCTTGCTCACATTGAGGGAGAGGTTGTTGTCCTGGCACCACACTGCCAGGTCTCTGACCTCCTCTCTATAGGCTGTCTTATCGTTGTTGGTGATCAGGCCTACCACTGTTGTGTCGTCAGCAAACTTAATGATGGTGTTGAAGTCGTGCTTGGCCACGCAGTCGGTGAACAGGGAGTACAGGAGGGGACTAAGCACGTACCCCTGAGGGGTTCCCGTGTTGAGGATCAGCATGGCAGATGTGTTGTTGCCTCCCCTTACCACCTGAGGGCGGCCTGTCAGGAAGTCCAGGATCCAGTTGCAGAGGGAGGTGTTTAGTCCCAGGGTCCTTAGCTTAGTGATGAGCTTTGAGGGCACTATGATGTTGAACGATGAGCTGTAGTCAATGAACAGCATTCTCACATAGGTGTTCCTTTTGTCCAGGTGGGAAAGGGCAGTGTGGAGTGCAATTGAGATTGCATCATCTGTGGATCTATTGGGGCGGTATGCGAACTGGAATGGGTCTAGGGTTTCCGGGATGATGGTGTTGATGTGAGCCATAACCAGCCTTTCAAAGCACTTCATGGATACCGACGTGAGTGTTACGGGGCGGTAGTCATTTAGGCAGGTTACCTTCGCTTTCTTGGGCACAGGGACTATGGTGGTCTGCTTGAAACATGTAGGTATTACAGACTCAGTCAGGGAGAGGTTGAAAATGTCAATGAAGATACTTGCCAGTTGGACAGCGCATGCTCTGAGTACACGTCCTGGTAATCTGTCTGGCTCCGCGGCCTTGTGAATGTTGACCTGTTTAAAGGTCTTGCTCACATCGGCTACGGAGAGCTTGATCACACAGTCGTCCGGAACAGCTTGTGCTCTCATGCATGCCTCAGTGTTGCTTGCCTTGAAGCGAGCATAAAAGGCATTTAGCTCGTCTGGCAGGCTCGCGTCATTGGGCAGCTCACGGCTAGTCCGTAATAGTTTGCAAGCCCTGCCACATCCGACGAGCGTTGGAGCTGGTGTAGTAGGATTCAATCTTAGTCCTGTATTGACGCTTTGCCTGTTTGATGGTTCGTCTGATTCTCACCAGATGTGTTGCCTTCTGTCACGGTTTCGGCCGAGGCGGCCTCTCTCCCTTGTTCGGGCAGGCTTCGGCGTTCGTCGTCTCCGGAATTCTAGCTGCCACCGTTCTATGTTCTGTGTTTCCTGTTTGATTAGTTGTGTCTGTCAGCCACACCTGTTTTGTGTTAGGTATCATTATGCACCCTATTTAGTTCCCTGTTTGTGTGTATAGTGTTGTGTGTAATTGTTTCGTGTCAGGTGTATGTGCGTAACCTGTGTTTTCGGTACGCCTTATCTATTGGCTTCCTCCTCGGTTGAGGAGAGTTTTGCGCTCTGTGTTTTGTGCGCTCGTGTGTGACGCCTGTGAGCGTCTGTTTGGCCTCAGGCCGCTTTTTGGATTATTTTGCTCTAGTAAAGTCTTGTTGGACTGTACCTCTGCTTCTGCGCCTGATTCCACACCACACCATTTCAACACCCTTGACAGAATTACACACCTTACCACATGGAATCAGCGGGAGCCGAAGCAGCGCCGACGAGACTGGAGGTCCAGGTTCGGGAGCAACAGGAACAGATCCTCCAGATGGGTACCGCCCTGCAGGAGGTAATCACCACGCTCCGAGGCTGGGGCGCACCTCCACCACCTTCCTCACCGCCAGCCCAGCCAGCACCATCGGCCAGCCTGCCCATTCCAGCGCCAGAACACCGAGGTATCCGACTCGCTCTCCCGAGGGCCTACGACGGAACTGCGGCTGGGTGTCAGGGATTCCTCCTCCAGGTGGAGTTGTACCTGGCCACCGTACACCCGGCCCCCTCGGGGCATGAGAGCGTGTCTGCCCTGATATCCTGCCTGTCCGGGAAGGCGTTGGAATGGGCCAACGCGGAGTGGAGGAAGATCGACGTCGCGAGTATCACCTACGACGAGTTCTCCCGTCGCTTTAGGGCGGTGTTCGACCATCCCCCGGAGGGGAAAGCGGCGGGGGAGCGTTTGGTCTTCCTCCGGCAGGGGAGGAGGAGTGCTCAGGAGTTCGCGCTTGAATTCCGTACTCTAGCGGCTGACGCAGGGTGGAATGAGCGGGCCCTCGTCGATATATATCGATGTAGCCTAAGGGAGGACGTCCGTAGGGAGCTGGCCTGTAGGGACACCAGTCTCTCTTTTGACCAGCTGGTCGACATGTCAATCAGGTTAGATAACCTATTGGCCACCCGCGGACGTCCTGAGGGGGGTCCGTCCATTTCACCCTCCAGCGCATCCGAGCCGTGTCCCATGGAGCTCGGGGGCGCTGGCGCTAGAGGTAGGAGGAGTCGGCAGGTGAGGGGGTCCATCCACTGCACCAACTGTGGTCGGGGAGGACACACCGCGGCTAGGTGCTGGGGATGGCCTCCTCGGGGAGATGACGACAGGTCCCGCACTGGGGATTCCCTCCAGGTGAGTAGGCGCCCCACTCACCCAGAGCTCACTGTTGCCCATTTTTGTATGCCTGTGTGTTTCCCGCAGGTGGCACCTCATTCCCAGTATAAGGCGCTGGTAGATTCAGGCGCGGCTGGGAATTTCATTGATAAGAAGTTTTGTTTAGAGTTAGGTTTTCCCCTTCTCCCTGTGGAAGTTCCTTTTCCCGTTCACGCCCTAGATAGTCGTCCGTTGGGTACGGGCTTAATCAGGGAGGTCACGGCGCCACTTAGGATGTGTGCGCAGGGGAGTCATCAGGAGATAATTCAACTGTTTCTGATTGACTCTCCTGCGTATCCGGTGGTGCTGGGCATGCCCTGGTTAAGTACCCATAACCCCGTTATTTCGTGGCAGGAGAGGGCTCTGATGGAGTGGTCTGCTCAGTGTGTGGGTAGATGTTTGGGCGTTTCCTTAGGGGCTACCTCGGTGGAAAGTCCAAACCAGGTGCCCGCATTGCACATTCCACCTGAGTATGGGGATCTGGCTATCGCGTTTAGTAAGGCGAGGGCGACGCGGTTGCCACCCCATAGGCAGGGGGATTGTGCGATAGACCTTCAGGCAGGAGCTGCGCTCCCACGGAGTCATGTGTATCCTCTGTCTCAGGAGGAGAAGAAAGCTATGGAGGTTTACATAGACGAATCACTGAGACAAGGATACATACGGCCGTCCACTTCCCCCGCGTCCTCGAGTTTCTTTTTCGTGAAGAAGAAGGATGGGGGGTTGCGTCCGTGCATCGATTACCGTGGTCTCAATCAGATTACGGTGAAGTATAGTTATCCACTCCCGCTGATTGCGACCATGACTGAGTCGTTGCATGGGGCGCGTTTCTTCACGAAATTAGATCTCAGGAGCGCGTACAACTTGGTGCGCATCAGGAAGGATGATGAATGGAAAACAGCCTTTAGTACCACCTCGGGCCATTACGAGTATCTAGTCATGCCATACGGGTTGATGAATGCTCCGTCAGTTTTCCAATCATTCGTGGATGAGATCTTCAGGGACATGCAGGGACAGGGAGTCGTGGTGTACATAGATGACATTCTCGTGTACTCACCTACCCGTGTCGAGCATGTGGCCCTGGTGCGCAGGGTGTTGCGGAGGCTGGTGGAGCACGACCTGTATGTGAAGGCAGAGAAGTGTCTGTTTTTCCAGGAGTCGATTTCCTTTTTGGGGTATCAGTTGTCTGCGTCAGGGGTGAAGATGGAGGTAGACCGAGTGTCAGCCGTGCGTAATTGGCAAACACCAACCACTGTGAAAGAGGTGCAGCAGTTTTTGGGGTTTGCGAATTACTACCGGAGGTTTATCCGGGGTTTTGGACAGGTGGCAGCTCCCATCACGTCTCTCTTAAAGGGGGGCCCGGTGCGTCTGCAGTGGTCAGTCGAGGCGGACAGGGCGTTTGAGAAGCTGAAGGACCTGTTCACCTCGGCTCCGGTGCTGGCGCATCCGGATCCCTCTTTACCATTTCAGGTAGAGGTGGACGCGTCTGAAGCCGGTATTGGCGCCGTGCTGTCCCAACGGTCAGGCGCGCCACCTAAACTCCGCCCCTGTGCCTTCTATTCCAAGAAGCTCAGCCCGGCGGAGCGAAATTATGACGTAGGGGACAGGGAGCTGTTAGCTGTGGTACAAGCCCTTAAGGTGTGGAGGCACTGGCTTGAGGGGGCTCAACACCCTTTCCTCATTTTGACGGACCACCGTAACCTGGAGTACATCCGGGCAGCGAGGAGGCTGAACCCTCGACAGGCTAGATGGAGTATGTTTTTGACCCGTTTCTCTTTTAAGATCACCTACATCCCTGGGTCACAAAACGGTAAGGCAGATGCGCTGTCTCGGCGGTATGACGGGGAGGAGAGGTCCGTGGAGCCCACTCCCATACTGCCGGAGTCGTGTCTAGTGGCACCGGTGGTGTGGGAGCTCGATTCTGAACTCGAGCGGGCATTACGCACCGACCCTAGTCCACCACAATGCCCGGAGGGTCGGAAGTATGTTCCGCTCGAGTGTCGGGATCGATTGATCTATTGGGCTCACACGTCACCCTCCTCTGGACATCCGGGTATCGGCCGGACAGTGCACTGTCTTAGTGCTAAATATTGGTGGCCCACGTTGGCCAGGGATGTGAGGGTTTATGTTTCCTCCTGCTCGGTGTGCGCCCAGTGTAAGGCGCCTAGACATCTGCCTAGGGGTAAGTTACTGCCCCTGCCCGTTCCACAACGACCATGGTCCCACCTCTCGGTGGATTTTATAACTGACCTTCCCCTCTCTCAAGGGAATACTACACTCCTGGTCGTTGTGGATCGGTTCTCTAAGGCCTGTCGTTTGCTCCCCATGCCGGGTCTTCCTACTGCCCTACAGACCGCCGAAGCACTATTCACTCATGTGTTCCGGCACTACGGGGTGCCCGAGGACATTGTGGCTGACCGGGGTCCCCAATTCACCTCCAGAGTCTGGAGAGCTTTTATGGAGCGGTTGGGGGTCTCGGTGAGTCTCACCTCGGGTTACCACCCGGAGAGTAATGGGCAGGTGGAACGCGTAAACCAGGATGTGGGCAGGTTTCTCAGAACATACTGCCGGGACCGGCCGGAGGAGTGGGCGAGATATGTGCCCTGGGCCGAGATGGCACAGAACTCTCTCCGCCACTCCTCCACCCAACTAACCCCTTTTCAGTGTGTTTTAGGGTACCAGCCGGTTCTGGCACCATGGCATGAGAGCCAGATCGAGGCCCCCGCTGTGGATGAGTGGGTGCGGCGCTCGGAGGAGACGTGGAACGCTGCACACGTCCATCTGCAGCGTGCCATACGTCGACAGAAGACGAGCGCCGACCTACACCGCAGTGAGGGGCCTGTGTACGCACCTGGAGATCGAGTCTGGCTCTCTGCCAGAAACCTGCCCCTCCGCCTGCCCTGTCGGAAACTGGGTCGGCGGTTTGTAGGGCCATTTAAAGTCCTGAGAAGGTTGAACGAGGTTTGTTATAGATTACAGTTGCCAGTGGAGTATAAATGTATTAACCCCTCGTTCCATGTGTCCCTTCTCAGGCCGGTGGTAGCGGGCCCACTTCAAGAACATGAGATCTTGGAGACTCCCCCGCCCCCGTTGGACATCGAGGGGGCACCGGCGTACACTGTAAGATCCATCCTGGATTCTAGA
>NW_028158990.1:17500-22019 GCF_964263955.1 Coregonus lavaretus | reverse complement strand
TGTTGTTGTGTTGTTGGGTATTTGACTGTGTGTTGTGTTGTTGGGTATTTGACTGTGTTGTCGTGTTGTTGGGTATTTGACTGTGTGTTCATGTTACTGTGCATTTGATTGTCATCGCTCCTTGACAGTGCGTGAGTGAGGGTGTCTCCTTGTGAGGTCAGAGTCGAGCTGCCAGATAGCAGAAAAGCAATATCCTGCCAAGCCGTCCGCACGACGTCCGCAGTGGGGGAGGAGACGCAGCGTGGAGAGAGAGGGGTTGTGGGATATCACGCTGATAGTCATCTGCTGTTTCACATGAGCTTCTGTGTGTGTGTGTGTGTGAGTGTGTGTTTGTTTGTTTGTGTGTGTTTGTGTGTGTGTGTGTTTGTTTGTTTGTGTGTGTGTGTGTGTTTGTTTGTGTGTGTGTGTTTGTTTGTGTGTGTGTGTCTATGTGTGTGTACTGATGGAGGTGAGAGTAGGGTGATGGTTGAGGAGGGGGCTGGTTGACTACTTTATTTGTGGGGAAGACGGGGAGGAGTGACCCTCTCAATTCACAGACATGCTGATAACTACAGAGAGGAGGGAGGGAGATAGAGAGAGAGAGAGAGAGAAGAGAGGCAGGCAGACAGGCAGGCAGGCAGGCAGGCAGGCAGGCAGGCAGGCAGGCATTCATTCATTCATTCATTCATTCATTCATTCATTCATTCATTCATTAGGGGACAGTAGGACAGGACTCTCAGAGCAGCAGAGCCAAAGACAGAACACTAGCTAAATGAACAGTCTAACAACAACAACAATGAAAATACTGATGTTTAAACAAATACACCGAGATCTAGAGTCCAAGCAGTTGCTGTAGGTCTTTGTATGATAAAGCAACTGACAAACCTTTTACGGTGCACTATGATTACAGTTGAAGTTGGACGTTTACATACACCTTAGCCAAATACATTTAAACTCAGTTTTTCACAATAGCTGACATTTAGTTCTAGTAAAAATTCCCTGTCTTAGGTCAGTTAGGATCACCACTTTATTTTAAGAATGTGAAATGTCAGAATAATAGTAGAGAAAAGGATTTATTTCAGCTTTTATTTCTTTCATCACATTCCCAGTGGGTCAGAAGTTGACATACACACATTAGTATTTGGTAGCATTGCCTTTAAATTGTTTAACTTGGATCAAACGTTTCGGGTAGCCTTCCACAAGCTTCCCACAATAAGTTGGGTGAATTTTGGCCCATTCCACCTGACAGAGCTGGTGTAACTGAGTCAGGTTTGTAGGATTCCTTGCTCGCACACGCTTTTTCAGTTCTGCACACACATTTTCTATAGGATTGAGGTCAGGGCAATACCTTGACTTTGTTGTCTTTAAGCCATTTTGCCACAACTCTGGAAGTATGCTTGGGGTCATTGTCCATTTGGAAGACCCATTTGCGACCAAGCTTTAACTTCCTGACTGAGGTCTTGAGATGTTGCTTCAATATATCCACATAATTTTCCTTCGTCATGATGTCATCTATTTTGTGAAGTGCACCAGTCCCTCTTGCAGCAAAGCACCCCCCACAGCATGATGCTGCCACCCCCCCCGTGCTTCTCTCTTTTTCTCTCTGCCCCAAGGAAAGAAACCTTGCGGGTGGGCCCTGCCAAACTGCGCAATGCCACTGATCTCTGTTCTCTGTTTAGTGTACTACTTTACCAGCTCTAAAACAGCAACATTTTCTCTCAGCCTCATGGCAAAATGTGTAAAAAATAGCATGAGATCAGCTAAAATACTACAGATCTCTGTTCCCTGTTTAGTGTACTACTTTCGACCTACTTTTGACCAGTGCACAGGGAATATTAAATAAGGGAATAATATAATAATAATAATAATAATAATAATAATAATAAAATGCCATTTGGGATACAGCTCACGTCTGGTCCATCAGCCCACTGTCCTAAAGATGCCATTTGGGATACAGCTCACGTCTGGTCCGTCAGCCCACTGTCCTAAAGATGCCATTTGGGATACAGCTCACGTCTGGTCCGTCAGCCCACTGTCCTAAAGATGCCATTTGGGATACAGCTCACGTCTGGTCCGTCAGCCCACTGTCCTAAAGATGCCATTTGGGATACAGCTCACGTCTGGTCCGTCAGCCCACTGTCCTAAAGATGCCATTTGGGATACAGCTCACGTCTGGTCCGTCAGCCCACTGTCCTAAAGATACCATTTGGGATACAGCTCACGTCTGGTCCATCAGCCCACTGTCCTAAAGATGCCATTTGGGATACAGCTCACGTCTGGTCCGTCAGCCCACTGTCCTAAAGATGCCATTTGGGATACAGCTCACGTCTGGTCCATCAGCCCACTGTCCTAAAGATGCCATTTGGGATACAGCTCACGTCTGGTCCATCAGCCTACTGTCCTAAAGATGCCATTTGGGATACAGCTCACGTCTGGTCCATCAGCCCACTGTCCTAAAGATGCCATTTGGGATACAGCTCACGTCTGGTCCGTCAGCCCACTGTCCTAAAGATGCCATTTGGGATACAGCTCACGTCTGGTCCGTCAGCCCACTGTCCTAAAGATGCCATTTGGGATACAGCTCACGTCTGGTCCGTCAGCCCACTGTCCTAAAGATGCCATTTGGGATACAGCTCACGTCTGGTCCATCAGCCCACTGTCCTAAAGATGCCATTTGGGATACAGCTCACGTCTGGTCCATCAGCCCACTGTCCTAAAGATGCCATTTGGGATACAGCTCACGTCTGGTCCATCAGCCCACTGTCCTAAAGATGCCATTTGGGATACAGCTCACGTCTGGTCCATCAGCCCACTGTCCTAAAGATGCCATTTGGGATACAGCTCACGTCTGGTCCATCAGCCCACTGTCCTGCAGCCAAGTCCCTAGAACACACAACTTCCCCAACATGTGTGTCTGATACCTTTCCCTCCATTCCATTCCAGCTATTTCAAAGAACCTTTTTCCTCCGATTTTTTTAAAAAGTGGCACCAGCCACCACTGCAGAACACCGCTGGTCCACCAGCTTCCAAACCCACTGTCCTGCAGCCAACTGTGTGTGTGTGAGTGTGTGTAGTCTTTGTGCCTCTACAGCCAACTCCTCCATCAGCCCACTGTCCTGCCTCCAACATGCCCACTCCGGGCCTCTCCCCTCGGGGAGGGATAGCAGGATAACAGGGCCTTCAAAGGCTGGGACTATTCTACAAAGCGTCAGCCTCTGCTTTAGATGGTGCTACACACACACACACACACACACACACACACATGCACACACACACACACACACGCACACACGCACACACACACATCACACACATTCCCTAATATAGACTACTAACACACACACACACACACACACAAATTCCCTAATTTAGGCAAGTAACACATCCCGATTAATGCCAATTAGGAACGCTTTCCAAAGGACTGATAGAATGAGGGAGAATCATTAATATGCAGCCTGACTTACAATTAGATTTCAGTAACAAAAACAAGTAAACAAGTGATTTGAGATAATATTAAGTGATAGTAATAGTAATATTAAGTGTCTGTAAGTGATTTTTCATGGATTGCACCTCCGGAACTCGGTCGCATCGTTGCCATTGTTACCAACGTTCTAAAGACCCCGGCAGCCATATTGATGCTCAACAGTAGAACGGGGGCTAATTACTTTGAACCGGGGCTACTGACTGTTTCGTCTGAATGACACTATAGGGGCTGGGTAAAGCTGCTAAAGTAGGCACATATTTTAGTAGGAAACAACTTTGCCATCATCATGTTGTTAAATTTACTTTAGACAGATGGCAATGTTGTCATTAGCTAGCAAAGTTCATCAAAAAATAGCTAGCAATGCTAACGTTAGCTAACAAAAAATCTGGAGCTCTACCCCCCAATCTTAGCTAGCTAGCAAGATAACTTAATACTGTATCTAAAGTCAATCTGGCAAAATGAAAATGATGACAAAAGGTTTTCCTACTAATTATTTACTTCTTTAGAAATGTCATCATGTTTTCAAGCCACAGTAATACACTTTAGACCCAATCATCAGCTGCCAATGAGGATGCATTGAGTAGAATGCTCAGTTGGACATCAGTCCTAAAATGAACGTTCAAAAAAACATTGTGGCGCAACGTGCAACCCATGAATAGACGAGTGAAAGGGTATTTGCTGTAAAAAAAACAAAAACAAAAAAAACAACAACATCCAATCCAATCCATATAAAGCCAATTCTAAAAGAAAGGTAATCATGTCTTAAAATAGAACGTAATGTAATCTGCTTTCAGATCATGTCAAAAGTGGAAGGCTTACACAAGCAGACAGGTGATATACATCACTGTGTTACAGCATCTGTTGTCTCCATGCCTCCCTGTGTGTTCACTGTACTAGAGAGGGAGGGAGGGAGGGAGGGAGGGAGGGAGGGAGGGAGTGAGGGAGGGAGGGAGGGAGGGAGGGAGGGAGGGAGGGAGGGAGGGTGGGAGAGAGAGAGAGGGAGAGCGAGATTGTATACAAAAGGGTCTCAGTAGGAGTGTACATGATACAATGTTT
>NW_028158990.1:0-15000 GCF_964263955.1 Coregonus lavaretus | reverse complement strand
GCGACAGGATACGCATCATGGCGCTAACTGGGCCATTCCTGTCTTTTGGGCCTCATAACTTTAGAAAAGAAAAGGTTGATATTTTTCACTTTTCTTTTTTTTTTATTCTATCAGAAAAACATGTTGGTCAATCAAATCAAATCAAATTGTGTTGGCCATATTTTGCAGATGTTATTGCAGTGAAATGCTTGTGTTTCTAGCTCCAACAGTATATCTAACAACACAAAACAATACACACGTAATCCCCAAAATACAATGTAAGAAATTATGAAATATCAGAACGAGCAACGTCTGGAATATAAATAAACATATACTGTATATACAGTGAGTTTACCAAACATACTGACACGCTGTCTTAAAGAGACGAGAAGGTGCTTGGAGTACTCTTAAAACACTCTAAAAACACTCTTAAAACACTCTTAAAATACTATTAAAAACACTCTTAAAACACTCTTAAAACACTCTTAAAACACGCTTAAAACACTCTTTAAACACTCTTAACACACTCTCAAAACACCTCTTAAAATACTCTTTAAATACTCTTACAATACTCTTTACAATACTCTTACAATACTCTTTAAATAGCTTTTGTCTTGTCTTCTCTTGTCTTGTGCCTTGGGTGTGTATATACACATTAGGTGAACAAAACACTGAGAACTCCTGCCCTTTCCATGACAACAAAACACTGAGAACTCCTGCTCTTTCCATGACAACAAAACACTGAGAACTCCTGTCCTTTCCATGACAACAAAACACTGAGAACTCCTGCTCTTTCCATGACATATAGGATGGAGTGTGTAGACAGTATGGACAGTACATACATAGACAAGGTGTTTACAGCAGTAGTTATATAGGATGAACCATGACTAGAATACAGTATATACATATGGAGTGGACAGCAGTAGTTATATAGGATGAACCATGACTAGAATACAGTATATACATATGAAGTGGACAGCAGTAGTTATATAGGATGAACCATGACTAGAATACAGTATATACATATGAAGTGGACAGCAGTAGTTATATAGGATGAACCATGACTAGAATACAGTATATACATATGAAGTGGACAGCAGTAGTTATATAGGATGAACCATGACTAGAATACAGTATATACATATGAAGTGGACAGCAGTAGTTATATAGGATGAACCATGACTAGAATACAGTATATACATATGAAGTGGACAGCAGTAGTTATATAGGATGAGCCATGACTAGAATACAGTATATACATATGAAGTGGACAGCAGTAGTTATATAGGATGAACCATGACTAGAATACACTATATACATATGAAGTGGACAGCAGTAGTTATATAGGATGAACCATGACTAGAATACACTATATACATATGAAGTGGACAGCAGTAGTTATATAGGATGAGCCATGACTAGAATACAGTATATACATATGAAGTGGACAGCAGTAGTTATATAGGATGAACCATGACTAGAATACACTATATACATATGAAGTGGACAGCAGTAGTTATATAGGATGAGCCATGACTAGAATACAGTATATACATATGAAGTGGACAGCAGTAGTTATATAGGATTAACCATGACTAGAATACAGTATATACATATGAAGTGGACAGCAGTAGTTATATAGGATGAACCATGACTAGAATACACTATATACATATGAAGTGGACAGCAGTAGTTATATAGGATGAACCATGACTAGAATATACTATATACATAGACAAGGTGTTTACAGCAGTAGTTATATAGGATGAACCATGACTAGAATACAGTATATACATATGAAGTGGGAAAAACAGGATCCATACATTATTAAAGTGACCAGTGTTCAATGACTATGTACATAGGGCAGCAGTCTCTAAGGTGCAGGGCAGAGTACCGGGTGGTAGCCGGCTAGTAACAGCGACTAAGTTCAGGGCAGGGTACCTGGCGTAGGCCGGCCAGTGGTGACTCTTTAACAGTCTGATGGCCTTGAGATAAAAGCTGTTTTATCAGTCTCTCGGTCCCAGCTTTGATGCACCTGTACTGTCTCCGCCTTCTAGATGGTAGCGGGGTGAACAGGCCGTGGCTCGGGTCGCTGAGGTCCTCGATGATCTTCTTGGCCTTTCTGTGACACGGTGTAATGATGTCATGTCATAGTATTGTGTGGACCAGGGAAGAGTTACTAGATAAGTGGTTAGGGGCCACGGAGTCTACATTCCGTTATGTCAAAGGAGATTACTGATGTTTATGATAGCATGATGGATGGACAGGATATAGTGACTTGGGGCAAAGGGTAATAACATCAGAGAAAGGGAGTTTCAAAGTATTTCAGTTTCAAAGTATTCATAGCGTAGCTCTGGGTTGTTTTGCTGCTTATGTTTTTCATTTGACATTTGTCTTAGATGTTTTCTAATTGTTTTTCATTCGTTATCAAACCATTTTTCAGAAACATTTTGTTTTTTGTTTCTGATGTTGCATTTCTTTGGTTTTCTCAAATTTGCTTTTGATGCTGCTTTTTGGAATATGCAATTTATGTTTTGAGTAGCCGAATTGACACCTTCTTTATTGTTTTGGTATTGTGAGTTATTGAAGACCTGTATAGAGTTCATCATTTCATTTGAGTTCAATGTTTCAATGAATTTCTCTGCACTGTTTGGAACCCATCTGTACGATTGGTTCATGTTGTAGAGTTTATTGGGCAGTTTTTTTGAATGAGTATTGCTGGTTAATTTCTTCAGAAACACGTTGATCTGACTGTGATCTGACAATGGTGTCTGTGGTCTGACAGTGAATGCACTAATGGAGGAGGGGTCGATGTCAGTGATGGTATAATCGAGGACACTTGTCCCAAGAGCTGAGCAGTAAGTAAACTGACCTAAAGAGTCCCCTCTGATTCTACCGTTAAGCATGTACAGGCCTAAGGCTCGACAGAGACGCACTAACTCCTTCCCGTTTTTGTTCAGTATTTGGTCAGGACTGTTTCTATTATTTATAATAGGGCTACTGTACAATGAGTGGTCCAAATATGTGGTGGTTACCTCCCGCATCAGTGTAGTCAGGCTCAGAACCTGTTCTCGCATTGAAATCTCCACAAAAAAGCACTTTACACTCTGCCTGAAATTGAATGATTTCTGTATGGAAATTGTCAAAAAACTGATGATCATAATATGATGAATCAGAAGGAGGAGCATAAGCTGCACATACAGTTGAAGTCGGAAGTTTACATACACTTAGGTTGGAGTCATTAAAACTCGTTTTTCAACCACTCCACACATTTCTTGTTAACAAACTATCGTTTTGGCAAGTCGGTTAGGATATCTACTTTGTTTATGACACAAGTAATTTTTCCAACAATTGTTTACAGGCAGATTATTTCACTTATAATTCACGGTATCACAATTCTAGTGGGTCAGAAGTTTATATACACTAAGTTGACTGTGCCTTTAAACAGCTTGGAAATTCCAGAAAATGATGTCATGACGTTAGAAGCTTCTGATAGGCTAATTGACATAATTTGAGTCAATAGGAGGTGTACCTGTGGATGTATTTCAAGGCCTACCTTCAAACTCAGTGCCTTTTTGCTTGACATCATGGGGAAATCTAACAAAATCAACCAAGACCTCAGAAAAACAATTGTAGACCTCCACAAGTCTGGTTCATCCTTGGGAGCAATTTCCAAATGCCTGAAGGTACCACGTTCATCTGTACAAACAATAGTATGCAAGTATAAACACCATGGGACCACGCAGCCGTCATACCGCTCAGGAAAGAGACACATTCTGTTTCCTAGAGATGAACGTACTTTGGTGCGAAAAGTGCAACTCAATCCCAGAACAACAGCAAAGGACCTTGTGAAGATGCTGGAGGAAACAGGTACAAAAGTATCTATATCCACAGTAAAATGAGTCCTATTTCGACATAACCTGAAAGGCCGCTCAGCAAGGAAGAAGCCACTGCTCCAAAACCGCCTTAAAAAAGCCAGACGACGGTTTGCAACTGCACATGGGGACAAAGATCGTACTTTTTGGAGAAATGTCCTCTGGTCTGATGAAACCAAAATATAACTGTTTGGCCATAATGACCATCGTTATGTTTGGAGGAAAAAGGGGGGACTTGCAAGCCAAAGAACACCATCCCAACCGTGAAGAACGAGGGTGGCAGCATCATGCTGTGGGGATGCTTTGCTGCAGGAGGGACTGGTACACTTCACAACTTAGATGGCATCATGAAGAAGGAAAATTACGTGGATATATTGAAGCAACATCGCAAGACATCAGTCAGGAAGTTAAAGCTTGGTCGCAAATGGGTCTTCCAAATGGACAATGACCCCAAGCATACAGTGGGGGAAAAAAGTATTTAGTTAGCCACCAATTGTGCAAGTTCTCCTACTTAAAAAGATGAGAGAGGCCTGTAATTTTCATCATAGGAACACGTCAACTATGACAGACAAATTGAGGAAAGAAAATCCAGAAAATCACATTGTAGGATTTTTTATGAATTTATTTGCAAATTATGGTGGAAAATAAGTATTTGGTCACCTACAAACAAGCAAGATTTCTGGCTCTCACAGACCTGTAACTTCTTCTTTAAGAGGCTCCTCTGTCCTCCACTCGTTACCTGTATTAATGGCACCTGTTTGAACTTGTTATCAGTATAAAAGACACCTGTCCACAACCTCAAACAGTCACACTCCAAACTCCACTATGGCCAAGACCAAAGAGCTGTCAAAGGACACCAGAAACAAAATTGTAGACCTACACCAGGCTGGGAAGACTGAATCTGCAATAGGTAAGCAGCTTGGTTTGAAGAAATCAACTGTGGGAGCAATTATTAGGAAATGGAAGACATACAAGACCACTGATAATCTCCCTCGATCTGGGGCTCCACGCAAGATCTCACCCCGTGGGGTCAAAATGATCACAAGAACGGTGAGCAAAAATCCCAGAACCACACGGGGGGACCTAGTGAATGACCTGCAGAGAGCTGGGACCAAAGTAACAAAGCCTACCATCAGTAACACACTACGCCGCCAGGGACTCCTGCTTAAGTCAGTACATGTCCAGGCCCGTCTGAAGTTTGCTAGAGTGCATTTGGATGATCCAGAAGAGGATTGGGAGAATGTCATATGGTCAGATGAAACCAAAATAGAACTTTTTGGTAAAAACTCAACTCGTCGTGTTTGGCGGACAAAGAATGCTGAGTTGCATCCAAAGAACACCATACCTACTGTGAAGCATGGGGGCGGAAACATCATGCTTTGGGGCTGTTTTTCTGCAAAGGGACCAGGACGACTGATCCGTGTAAAGGAAAGAATGAATGGGGCCATGTATCGTGAGATTTTGAGTGAAAACCTCCTTCCATCAGCAAGGGCATTGAAGATGAAACGTGGCTGGGTCTTTCAGCATGACAATGATCCCAAACACACCGCCCGGGCAACGAAGGAGTGGCGCTTCGTAAGAAGCATTTCAAGGTCCTGGAGTGGCCTAGCCAGTCTCCAGATCTCAACCCCATAGAAAATCTTTGGAGGGAGTTGAAAGTCCATGTTGCCCAGCGACAGCCCCAAAACATCACTGCTCTAGAGGAGATCTGCATGGAGGAATGGGCCAAAATACCAGCAACAGTGTGTGAAAACCTTGTGAAGACTTACAGAAAACGTTTGACCTGTGTCATTGCCAACAAAGGGTATATAACAAAGTATTGAGAAACTTTTGTTATTGACCAAATACTTATTTTCCACCATAATTTGCAAATACATTCATTAAAAATCCTACAATGTGATTTTCTGGATTTTTTTTCTTCTCATTTTTTCTGTCATAGTTGACGTGTACCTATGATGAAAATTACAGGCCTCTCTCATCTTTTTAAGTGGGAGAACTTGCACAATTGGTGGCTGACTAAATACTTTTTTCCCCCACTGTAAATGGCTATTGTAGCTGGAAACGGCTGATTTTTTAATGGAATATCTACATAGGCGTACAGAGGCCCATTATCAGCAACCATCAGTCCTGTGTTCCAATGGCACGTTGTGTTTACTAATCCAAGTTTATCATTTTAAAAGACAATTCTTGTTCTGAGAAATGAAGGCTATTCCATGCGAGAAATTGCCAAGAAACTGAAGATCTCTTCCAACGCTGTGTACTACTCCCTTCACAGAACAGCGCAAACTGTCTCTAACCAGAATAGAAAGAGGAGTGGGAGGCCCCGGTGCACAACTGAGAAAGAGGAGTGGGAGGCCCCGGTGCACAACTGAGCAAGAGGACAAATACATTAGAGTGTCTAGTTTGAGAAACAGGCGCCTCACAGGTCCTCAACTGGCAGCTTCATTAAATAGTACCCGCAAAACACCAGTCTCAAAGTCAACAGTGAAGAGGTGACTCCGGGATGCTGATCTTCTAGGCAGAGTTGCAAAGAAAAAGCCATATCTCAGACTGTCCAATAAAAATAAAAGATTATGATGGGCAAAAGAACACAGACACTGGACAGAGGAAGATTGGAAAAAAGTATTATGGACAGACGAATCGAAGTACGAGGTGTTTGGATCACAAAGAGGAACATTTGTGAGACGCAGACCAAATGAAAAGATGCTGGAGGAGTGCTTGATGCCATCTGTCAAGCATAGTGGAGGCAATGTGATGGTTTGGGGGTGCTTTGGTGGTGGTAAAGTGGGAGATTTGTACAGGGTAAAAGGGATCTTGAAAAAGGAAGGCTATCACTCCATTTTGCAATGCCATGCCATGGACGGCGCTTGATTGGAGCCAATTTCCTCCTACAACAGGACAATGACCCAAAGCACAGCTCCAAACTATGCAATAACTATTTAGGGAAGAAGCAGTCAGCTGGTATTCTGTCTATAATGGAGTGGCCAGCATGGTCACCGGATCTCAACCCTATTGAGCTGTTGTGGGAGCAGCTTGACCGTATGGTACGTAAGAAGTGCCCATCAAGCCAATCCAACTTGTGGGAGGTGCTTCAGGAAGCATGGGGTGAAATCTCTTCAGATTACCTCAACAAATTGACAACTAGAATGCCAAAGGTCTGCAAGGTTGTAATTGCTGCAAATGGAAGATTCTTTGACGAAAGCAAAATTTGAAGGACACAATTATTATTCCAATTAAAAATCATTATTTCTAACCTTGTCAATGACTACATTTCCTATGCATTTTGCTATATTTCCTATTCAAACGAATTTCATGTATGTTTTCATGGAAAACAAGGACATTTCTAAGTGACCCCAAACTTTTGAAAGGTAGTGTATATACATATATACAGTCGTATTCGAAAGTTTTAAGAATGACACAAATACTAATTTTCACAAAGTCTGCTGCCTCAGTTTTGATGATGGCAATTTGCATATACTCCAGAATGTCATTGTTACGCACGCCTCTCGGAAGAGGGAACGCAACACCCTGCTACAACTCAACTCACCGTGGTGTGAAAGAGGTATGGGACTGTAGGTGTGAGTAAGGATGACAAAAGGCAGAGAATACCGTTAACAGGGAATTTATTCCTTCGCACGGTAAGTTTGGGGAAAAGGGGCTGGACGGAACCAAAGCAAAGAAAGTAAATATCAAAGCCCCCTCTCCTACCTTAACCTGCCTACCCACTACTTACTTAAGGAGCACCACCTGGTGCACTAACCAAAATACAGGGGATGGTCCGCCCAGGTCTTTCCTAGTGTGCATAGACAGTCAACTTCTACGGGTAATGTATGCCCGCGGGCCTCTTGCCTAAGCACTCCCTAGGTGCCTTCCCCTTCCCCCCCTTGGGAACAAATGAAACAAAAATAGCATAAACTGGTTCACAACAAAAACCTGAGAAAAAACTAACTCAGGACATTATAGAAACTCTGAGCCATAAACTAACACAAAACATTATAATTGGTTCTCAGAGCAACAACAACACAGTACACACCAACTCTTAGCATATAACCAACATGCTGTAACTCTTAGCAATTAGTTCCCCTTTTTTCCTGCCTTCTCTGAGCAACTGGGGCTTATATAGCTTCATTGGAGACAGCTGCGTCCTGACGAGGGCGCGGTGTCAGCTCTCCAATCATCAATGTTTTTTTAACCAATCAGCTGCTTGTTGGGGAATTTCAGGAACCCATTTCCTGAAATACCTACATGTAAATACACAAACCACAACATAGAAACTGGGGAACGTAACAGTCATGAAGAGTGATCAGATGAATTGCAATTAATTGCAAAGTCCCTCTTTGCCATGAAAATGAACTTAATCCCCAAAAAACATTTCCACTGCATTTCAGCCCTGCCACAAAAGGACCAGCTGCCAACATGTCAGTGATTATCTCGTTAACACAGGTGAGAGTGTTCACGAGGACAAGGCTGGAGATCACTCTGTCATGCTGATTGAGTTAGAATAACAGACTGGAAGCTTTAAAAGGAGGGTGGTGCTTGAAATCATTGTTCTTCCTCTGTTAACCATGGGTACCTGCAAGGAAACACGTGCCGTCATCATTGCTTTGCACAAAAAGGTTTTCACAGGCAAGGATATTGCTGCTAGTAAGATTGCACCTAAATCAACCATTTATCGGATCTTCAAGGAGAGAGGTTCAATTGTTGTGAAGAAGGCGTCAGGGCGCCCAAGAAAGTCCAGCAAGCGCCAAGACTGTCTCCTAAAGTTGATTCAGCTGCGGGATCAGGGCACCACCAGTGCAGAGCTTGCTCAGGAATGGCAGCAGGCAGGTGTGAGTGCATCTGCACGCACAGTGAGGCGAATACTTTTGGAGGATGGCCTGGTGTCAAGAAGGGCAACAAAGAAGCCACTTCTCTCCAGGAAAAACATCAGGGACAGACTGATATTCTGCAAAAGGTACAGGGATAATGGACTGCTGAGGACTGGGGTAAAGTCATTTTCTCTGATGAATCCCCTTTCTGATTGTTTGGGGCATCCGGAAAACACCTTGTCCGGAGAAGACAAGGTGAGCGCTATCATCTGTCCTGTGTCATGCCAACAGTAAAGCATCCTGAGACCATTCATGTGTGGGGTTGCTTCTCAGCCAAGGTAGTGGGCTCACTCACAATTTTGCCTAAGAACACAGCCATGAATAAAGAATGGTACCAACACATCCTCCAAGAGTAACTTCTCCCAACCATCCAAGAACAGTTTGGTGACGACCAATGCCTTTTCCAGCATGATGGAGCACCTTGCCATAAGGCAAAAGTGATAACTAAGTGGCTCTGGGAACAAAACATCGACATTTTGGGTCCATGGCCAGGAAACTCCCCAGACCTTAATCCCATTGAGAACTTGTGGTCGATCCTCAAGAGGCGGATGGACAAACAAAAACCCACAAATTCTGACAAACTCCAAGCATTGATTAGGCAAGAATGGGCTGCCATCAGTCAGGATGTGGCCCAGAAGTTAATTGACAGCATGCCAGGGCGGATTGCAGAGGTCTTGAAAAAGAAGGGTCAACACTGCAAATATTGACTCTTTGCATAAACTTAATGTAATTGTCAATAAAAGCCTTTGACACTTACGGAATGCTTGTAATTATACTTCAGTATACCATAGTAACATCTGACAAAAAATATATCATAACACTGAAGCAGCGAACTTTGTGAAGACCAATACTTGTGTCATTCTCAAAACTTTTTGACCACGACTGTATATACACACACATACACACACACACACACACACATCATTACATATATCATTATTATTATAATTCCAGTGCCAAGAAAATAAAGAAAAGTTATAAACAAATCAATAAGAATGGAATAGGATTGCACGTATGTGTTTCTTGTGTGTGTGTGTGTGTGTGTGTGTGTGTGTGTGTATTTGTGTGTGTGTGTGTGTGTGTGTGTATTTGTGTGTATGTGTGTGAGTGTGTGTGAGTGTGTGTGTGTGTGTGTGTGTGAGTGTGTGTGAGTGTGTGTGTGTGTGTGTGTGTGTGTGTATTTGTGTGTGTGTGTGTGTATTTGTGAGTGTGTGTGTGTGTGTGTGTGTGAGTGTGTGTGAATTAAAGGGTCGGTCTACCCCAGTAGTCTGCATATTAGATGCAGTAGTTGGCGCACCTCTCCAATCTCTGATAGTTCTAGGTGTGCAGTAGTTGGAGCACCTCTCCAATCTCTGGTAGTTCTAGGTGTGTTTTGCCAGAGGTTACCTGGACTGCATCATGTGGTGCACTTCTCTGAAGGACAGTGTTCTTCCCGACCCTGGAGTAGTGGTCAGTGCTGTGCTGTGATGGGCCGGGTCTAGTGGTGTTGTGTTGTGATGGGCCGGGTCTAGTAGAGCTGTGTTGTGATGGGCCGGGTCTGGTAGAGGTGTGTTGTGATGGGCTGGGTCTAGTAGAGCTGTGTTGTGATGGGCTGGGTCTAGTAGAGCTGTGTTGTGATGGGCCGGGTCTGGTAGAGCTGTGTTGTGATGGACCGGGTCTGGTAGAGCTGTGTTGTGATGGGTCAGGTCTAGTAGAGCTGTGTTGTGATGGGCCTGGTCTAGTAGAGCTGTGTTGTGATGGGCCGGGTCTGGTCGTGCTGTCCTGAGGCGGGTCTGGTCTGGTAAATCTGTGCTGTGTTGGGCCCGGTCTTGTAGAGCTGTGCTGTAATAAGCCGTGTCTGGCTCTTCTCTCCTGGGGATGGTGGGGGTACTGTTGTTTCAGAAGGTGGGGCAGGGGGGCCTCTGCTGCTGGGGAGATGGGTGTGTGGGTCCCTGGCAAGTGTTGCATCCTTAAGGTTTTGACACTGTCCTGATCAAGATGTACATTATCGTATAAGTGGGGTGGTGAGCCATTCTGATGTTGAGCAGTGAGGCACAGTCCACAGTGATCTGTTGATTTATTTTGTTGATCAACTGTCCTGGGAAGTCTTTTCTTGGTAGGAGGGTGGACACAACCATATCGGTTGTTGGGAACATAGCCTGTGCCCGTTCTGCCACTCTGCCCCAGAAACATTTTCACCTTTGGCACGAAGGTCGTTTGTGCCAGTGTGGATGATGATGTTGTCAGGGTTGTCAATCCTGGTCTGACTGAGTAGCTGCATTGCACTCTCAGTTGTAGGACACCAGAACTTATACACCTGGTGTCTAGGGAATAATCTTTCCTGGATCAAGAACTTCCCATTTGAATCGATAAGGATTGCAGTTGTGGGTGATTGTCTGGGTGGAGCAGACTGGGAGGCTGGTAGGTTGACCTGGGCTGGAGCAGACTGGGAGGCTGGTAGGTTGACCTGAGCTGGATCAGACTGGGAGGCTGGTAGGTTGACCTGGGCTGGAGCAGACTGGGAGGCTGGTAGGCTGACCTGGGCTGGAGCAGACTGGGAGGCTGGTAGGCTGACCTGGGCTGGATCAGACTGGGAGGCTGGTAGGTTGACCTGGGCTGGATCAGACTGGGAGGCTGGTAGGTTGACCTGGGCTGGAGCAGACTGGGAGGCTGGTAGGTTGACCTGGGCTGGAGCAGACTGGGAGGCTGGTAGGCTGACCTGGGCTGGATCAGACTGGGAGGCTGGTAGGTTGACCTGGGCTGGATCAGACTGGGAGGCTGGTAGGTTGACCTGGGCTGGAGCAGACTGGGAGGCTGGTAGGTTGACCTGGGCTGGAGCAGACTGGGAGGCTGGTAGGCTGACCTGGGCTGGATCAGACTGGGAGGCTGGTAGGTTGACCTGGGCTGGATCAGACTGGGAGGCTTGTAGGCTGACCTGGGCTGGATCAGACTGGGAGGCTGGTAGGTTGACCTGGGCTGGATCAGACTGGGAGGCTGGTAGGTTGACCTGGGCTGGATCAGACTGGGAGGCTGGTAGGTTGACCTGGGCTGGAGCAGACTGGGAGGCTGGTAGGTTGACCTGGGCTGGATCAGACTGGGAGGCTGGTAGGCTGACCTGGGCTGGATCAGACTGGGAGGCTGGTAGGTTGACCTGGGCTGGAGCAGACTGGGAGGCTGGTGCAGTGTCATCCTCTTGAAGCTTGTTCTCTCTGAGTTCTGTGACCTCTGCTTCAACTAGAGAGAGGGTGTGGTGGAATCGTTGCATAGCAGGTGTTCTTGGTGTTGTAGGCATGTCCTTGGCTCTGTCTGCTGCTGACACTGAGGGCTTCTTGCTGGGTGTTGGGGGTGTTGGGGCTTTTCTCCATCATCTCCCCCCTTTACTTTTTCTTCCGTTTCTGAGATGAGTTCAGCTTCTGCTATTAGGGTAGCAAACACATTCTCAAAAGCCTGGAGGCTTGAATCATTGCCTCGTACCAATACGGTTCCATTATTGTATAAGTTGACTGTTTGATACGTGTTGCTCTGGTCAGCTTCTTCCAAAATGCTGATCTGACAGCCGTGGCTGATGCCTCTCTTTTTTGAGAAAGGGAAAAAGTTGTAAAACCCTTTTCCATATATGCCCTCGTTTGATATCAAATATTACATTTGCTCTTGTTTTGCAACTGGTAAGATCTGCAAACAGGCATTCGTGGTTCTGTCCCATCATCAAACCTTTGAAACTTTTCTCAGTCTGGATGTCTGGTGGGTAAACAATTTCCATAGCAACGCTGGTGATGTTGGCTACAATGTTGCAACAGAAGCCTACCTTTTCCAAAACAGCTTTGTTTCTTGTGTTACTGTCTCTAGTGTCTTTAGAGAACCTGTTTTACTTTGATGTCCTTTGTCTTCTGTCCTCCTTTTGTCTTTCTATTGTGCTGTTGACAAGCTATTTCTTTGTTAGCTAGCTAGCTTCTTTTAGTCCCTAGCAACTGCTTAGCAACTGGTAAACAATCCAGCTAGCTAAGATAACTGCACAATTTTATAAAAATAGATACTTTTTCACAAGCCTATCTTCTTCATTTATTGGTCTGCCCTCTCCTCTCTCTCTCTCTCTCTCTTTCTCTCTTGCTCTCTCTCTCTCTCTCTCTCTCTCTCTCTCTCTCTCTCCCCCCCCCCTCTCCCCCCCCTCTCTCGCTCTCTCTCTTTCACACACTCACTCGCTCAAACACGCACATACGATCAACATCTCGAAGCGTTTGTCAAAGAGGACAAGCTAATTGATAATCACAATTCTCCCCTCATGAGGTAATCACTATTCTCCCCTCATGAGGTAATCACTATTCTCCCCTCATGGGGTAATCACTATTCTCCCCTCATGGGGTAATCACTATTCTCCCCTCATGGGGTAATCACTGTACAGATTTTCTCCAAACAAGTCCCCTAATTCATCTTAAAGCAAGTGCAAATACATCTGATAGGTGGGGTTTGCTCTTTCTGCACAATCAAGCGTAGCTAAAGTATTTGTGATAATTTCACAAATCATTTCAAATAGAATATGAACTGATGTGTGGTTGGAGAGAAGAGAGGACATTGTAATTCATAGTACCCCCCCCCTCGCCTCGCCACACGGCCTCAAGGTCACGGTGCTGTGAGTGGAATGCTCATGGGGAAGTTTGGGCTCACTTCCACGACTCCCAATAAATGAGAAAAGACATGGCTTCCGAAACGTTCTGCCAGTGCCCGGTCCGCCTGTTTAAGGGCACGTTGTGATAGAGGTTCTGGTCCAAGAACACTACTGTCCTATTCAGCCTGTCCGTGTTATTATGTCTTTCTGTCTCACTGTCAGCCAGTGATTTACGTTTTACCAAAGTGGGTTTTTTAGAAAAAGGTTTTCCTGTTCACCTTTGTCTGATGAGGGAGAGAAAACAGTCACCTTACCTTGTGTGTTTATTTAGATTTTAACTAGTTATTATGCTGTTCTTTAGTCCGAAACTCCTAGTATACTCTCTCTCTCTCTCTCTCTCTCTCTCTCTCTCTCTCTCTCTCTCTCTCTCTCTCTCTCTCTCTCTTCTCTCTCTCCATCTCTCTCTCTCTCCGTCTCTCTCGCTCTCTCGCTCTCTCTCCGTCTCTCTCTCTCTCTCTCCCCGTCTCTCTCTCTCTTTCTCAAAACAAAAACGCACAAAAACACATTTCTTGATTGTCTCACTTAACAGCCTGCAGTGAAGTTTGTTTCTCCAGTACTGAAGCTCTCTGGATGTGCATATGATATCACAATAACAAATTGATGCTGTTTACTCCTCATACATTATTTGTCAGGGTTGTGGAGTTTCTTACTCCGCAGGATACCCCTGGAGAGAATACCAAATGCCTCCGAATAATGTGTTCAAGAAAGAACTCCCGTCTGTCTGCTTACTTACTGTGCTGGTTTAGGAAGGAAGAAATATGTTTTTATATGTCAGATTACTGTTCTGGTTTAGGAAAGGAAGAAATATGTTTTTATCTGTCAGATTACTGTTCTGGTTTAGGAAAGGAAGAAATATATTTATATCTGTCTGTCACGATCGTTGAGAGACGGGTCAGACCAAGGTGCAGCGTGGTATGCGTACATATTTATTAATACCAATAAACACTTGACGAAACGTGAAGCTCAAACAGTGGCTACAACACAACAAGCCAAACGCGAGTCAAGATCCCACAACTAAGGTAGGCAACCAGGCTACCTAAGTATGATCCCCAATCAGAGACAACGAGCGACAGCTGCCTCTGATTGGGAATCACACCCGGCCAAACATAGAAATCTCAAACTAGATCTACAACCTAGAAATACAATAACATAGAATTCAACAGAAACTCACACCCTGACCCAACCAACAAGAGTTCTCTCGATCAGGGCGTGACACTGTCAGATTACTGTTCTGGTTTAGGAAAGGAAGAAATATATTTATATCTGTCAGATTACTGTTCTGGTTTAGGAAGGAAGAAATATGTTTTTATCTGTCAGATTACTGTTCTGGTTTAGGAAAGGAAGAAACATGTTTTTATCTGTCAGATTACTGTTCTGGTTTAGGAAAGGAAGAAACATGTTTTTATCTGTCAGATTTGAACATGAGTAGCTAAAGGTCATGGCAGTAAGAGTGCAGTACCTTAAGTGTCCACTAGGGGACAGAACCATTCCAAATGTTTACAGTGTTTATCTACTCTGACTGACTCCTTGCATGTCATCAAACTGAGTTGAGCTGCCTCTCCTCCCTCCCCCTGCCCTCTCCTCTCCTCCCTCCCCCTGCCCTCCCTCTCCTCTCCTCTCTCTCCTCTCCTCTCCT
>NW_028158991.1:15000-52850 GCF_964263955.1 Coregonus lavaretus | reverse complement strand
TTTCTGGAATTTTCCAAGCTGTTTTAAGGCACAGTTAACTTAGTGTATGTAAACTTCTGACCCACTGGAATTGTGATACAGTGAATTATAAGTGAAATAATCTATCTGTAAACAATTGTTGGAAAAATTACTTGTGTCATGCACAAAGTAGATGTCCTAACCGACTTGCCAAAACTATAGTTTGTTAACAAGACATTTGTGGGGTGGTTGAAAAACAAGTTTTATTGACTCGAACCGAAGTGTATGTAAACTTACGACTTCAACTGTATCTCCTATCTGACACATTCATCCTCCACTCCCGCTGTTCTAGCTCAATTTACCCTCCTGTGACCACTGTCTGTGTGTGTGTGTGTATCAGGGTATCGTTGGGGTCTAGCTTGACCTTTCTCTGCGCTCCATTGGTCCTGCAGACGTTCCCTCTTATAGAATATGAACACTTGTTCCCCAAAGACTGTCTGACATACACACGCACACTGTAAAAAACCACAGCTATGAGAACTTATTAAGTGTGTTTTAAGAAAGAAAAGCTTCTATTTTTTAGAACTCCGATATCTTTCCTTTATGTGAATGTGTCTCTGTTTTCAGACAGTGAGTTGTCTTTGTATTTACGGTTTGTTATTATTTTCTTTAACTGTTCTAGCGTTGTGTGATGGGGAGACAGCGACAGCGGTAGCAAATATTTTTTATAACTAAACAAAGATAGACCACAGCCTGTCGTTTCAAATGGGAACAAATTAGCCATAGTGGGCAGAACAAGCAAGGAGGTGGGCAGAACCAAGCACGAGCTAGCGAGATCCTATTGGTGTGTTCTAGCATATATTTGCAGATTTCCGTTAGGGAACGGCCACTGTGTGAAGTGCGCGTGTGCAAAAATTAAATTTGTCTTTGCGCTCCTTCCAAACAACGCAATTTTTTGGCAAAGGGTAAAGTCTACAAAACTTGTCCACTCTGTTCGTAACAGATTTTAGATTTGGGAACAGAAAACTGTATTGAGATCAAATGTTTCATAGATGAGAAAATTAGCAGAATATCGGCCAAAATCCATCTTGTTCCATCTTCTCCCACTGCCGGCCACAGAGCTTCCTCTCATTTTACATTTTACATTTTAGTCATTTAGCAGACGCTCTTATCCAGAGTGCATACATTATTTTTTTAATTTTTCATACTGGCCCCCGTGGGAACATAATATGGTAGTGAGTGGAAACGCCAAGCGGATGCTTCACATTTATACATCCGGTGAAATATCTGTCTCATAGTTCTGTCTGTGGCGGTAGGGTGGAATGTGTGTCACAAAGCCTCTTGTTCCTACATCACTGGCTGGATTTTGTATTGTGTGTGTTGTTCCTCGCTTTGAGACTCCTGGAAAGGGCCTATTAAAAAACAAGTGTCTGAATCTGACTGTGTGTCACAGTTCCACTTGGCAGCCAACCTTGGGGTTGTCCACACACACACACACACACACACACACACACGCACGCACGCACGCACGCACACACACAAGCAGCAATCTAGGGCAGAGCTCTTGTCATAGACTGTCAGAGGACTTCCCCACTACTCTGCCACTGTATGCTAAAGAGAAGAGGAGAGGATCCTAACAAGACTCATTTACTACAGTGATTGACATCTCTAGGAGAGAATAGGGAGGTGGAGAGACTCACTACCACAACCCTGTGGGGGGCTGTTTTGACCAATGTTCAAAGCGATCCAGCCCTCCTCACTCCCTCCTTCCTTCCTTCTCTCCTCTCATCCTTCACTCGTCCCTCGTTTCCCAAATGCGTTGCTCTGATAACACTTTCCCCCGTTAATTCGTTTAACTATAGAAAGGAATGGAAGGTCTGTGAGACGAGACCACTGTGTGTGTGTGTGTGTCTCTCTCTTTCATGAAATTCTCTTTTTGTGTCTTTGTGTGGTGGGCTTATTGAGCAGTCTCTCTCGCTCTCTTTGGTGTTGGCAGGGTCTTCTGATGTAGGCCTATGTGTGTGTGTCTGTGTGTGTAAAAAAATAGAGTGTGTGTGCTAGTTATTGTGTGGTCTCCTCATTCTGTGGCGCTGACAGGGTGTGTGTCTGTGTGCATGTGTGTGGGTATATGCTGGTCTTATTGTGCGGTCTGGCAGATTTTTGGCAGGTAGATCAGAGCTCCTCTTTGACCAGCCAAAGCGATGGATTACAGAGAGAGGGAGAGAGAGAGAGAGAGAGAGAGAGAGAGAGAGAGAGAGAGAGAGAGAGAGAGAGAGAGAGAGAGAGAGATCAGTCTTAGCAGAACCTCTCTCTCTCTCCCTCTCCCCCCCCACCACCCCCCTCTATCCCTCCCTCTCTCTCTCTCTCTCTCTCTCTCTCTCTCTCTCCACCATGGTGTTTATCAATAAAAGGTTTGGAGACCGTGTGAGTTCACGGTATTTCCTGCAGCCAGGAACGCTGATGGAGTCTTAACAAGGCCGGGAAATTAGACCGAATGACAGAGAGCAGGAATGAAAGAGGGGTGAAGTGAAATAGAAGGAATAGATGAATGAGTGGGAATGGAGGTGGGATGTGGACCGGAGAGAGAGGCCAGGGTGGGAGTAGGGAGGGACCTCATTCCTCATATTTAGAGTGCATAAGGAATTGATACAGTAAGTGTGTTAAATAGTGTCTAAAATGCCTTATAGTATGCTTTGGGGTGCGTAGCTACGTGATACTGTAAGTGGTAGGTTAGGGGTTTGGCTTGGTATCGTAGTCTAGAAGTGGAGGATTTGGTGTTTGCCATGTAGAATGGGAGAGAGTCAGATTGCTCTAACATATCCCCTTGCCGTCTTTACGCTCGGAGAATGTAGAACTCACAGCATGGTGACAATAATCAATAAACCAGCATGCTACTATGTAACCCGACCACTCTCAGTGTGTGTCTGTCTGTCTGTCTGTCTGCATGTGTGTGTATGTCCATGTGTGTGTGTGTGTGTGTGTGTGTGTTTAGGGAAGTTGCCACCAGGGCATTACCAGGGATGTTTAGCTACCGTGGGCAGTTGCAGACATGAACCTACATGATATTAACCCTGAGATGATTACTGTAGTGTCAGCTGGCCCTATTCTGTTCCCCATTGAACATTCTCATCATTGATTATCTTGACACAAAGTGCTGTTCATTGAATCAATTCAGCCTCCTGCAAGTGAATAAATATGAATACAGGAACTAAGTACAGTACATGTGTCACGCCCTGGCTCTGGGGACTCTTATATGTTGAGCCAGGGTGTGGATGTTCTATGTGTGATTTTCTATGTTTTGTTCTAGTTCGTGTTTTCTATGTTGGCGAGGGTGGTTCCCAATCAGAGGCAGCTGATTCTCATTGTCTCTGATTGGGAACCATACTTAGGCAGCCTGTTGGCACTAGTTATTTGTGGGATCTTGTTCCGTAAGGTTTGTTTTGGTGTATTAACCTAGGACTTCACGTATCGTTTGGTTTGTTGTTTTGTTCGTGTGTGTACTTAATAAAAGATGTACGCATATCACGCTGCGCCTTGGTCCGCTGTTTCTAACGATCGTGACAACATGATTTGTTGACATCACATTGTTGGGGATCATTTCATACTACATTCACTTTCATGCTGTATTGAACATCGGATGGAAATAGAATAGCTGAGAATAAGAATATGAGAAGGACCCAGACAAAAAGGTACGGTAGAAGATGGATCATTTGTTGTAAAGTGTTGTCTCTAGGTGATAGGGTTTGTATCGAGCTCCTCCATTGATGGTTTGTGTGTGTGTGTGTGCGCATGCATGGGCGTGTGTGTGTTTATTAGATGAGAGAGAATCTGACCCAGGTCTGAGTGAGTGAATGATGAGCTGTGTGTTTTAACTCCGGGCCAGAGCAGCTCTGACCAGGGTTAGATTACACAGACACAGGCCTTACACCACTCCCCGGAGAAAGAGAGAGGGAGAGGAAGAGGGTCGGGGGGATTTCATCCCTTCAACACAGTATCATGCTACAGATGTAGCTGGAAAAGTTAGTGAGACTAGGGACCCTGGCTTGCTCTGTCCCAACACACACACACACACACACACACACACACACACACACACACACACACACACACACACACACATACACACACATACACACACACACACACACACATTCTAGTGGTATCAGCAGACAGGATACTGTTGCTGATATATTATTGATGAGAGGATGGGTCATTGATCACAAGTGATAAGTGCTACTGACAGGAGGTGTGAAGAAAGAAGTGTGTGTGTGTGCTTCTGTGTGTGTATGTCTTTGTGCATGAGTGTGTGTGTGTATGGGACAGCGCGACCCAGGATCCCTATGCCCTCATTGATCATAGGAAAAAGTGTAGTCAGCACTTTTGAGGCTATAGAGGTCACCTCAGCAAAACTGTACACAGTAGATTACAGTACAGTCGTGGTCAAATGTTTTGAGAATGACACAAATACTAATTTTCACAAAGTCTGCTGCCTCAGTTTTGATGATGGCAATTTGCATATACTCCAGAATGTCGTGAAGAGTGATCAGATGAATTGCAATTAATTGCAAAGTCCCCCTTTGCCATGAAAATGAACTTAATCCCCAAAAAACATTTCCACTGCATTTCAGCCCTGCCACAAAAGGACCAGTTGTCATCATGTCAGTGATTATCTCGTTTACACAGGTGAGAGTGTTGACGAGGACAAGGCTGGAGATCACTCTGTCATGCTGATTGAGTTAGAATAACAGACTGGAAGCTTTAAAAGGAGGGTGGTGCTTGAAATCATTGTTCTTCCTCTGTTAACCATGGTTACCTGCAAGTAAACAGGTGCCATCATCATTGCTTTGCACAAAAAGGGCTTCACAGGCAAGGATATTGCTGCTAGTAAGATTGCACCTAAATCAACCATTTATCGGCTCATCAAGAACTTCAAGGAGAGAGGTTCAATTGTTGTGAAGAAGGCGTCAGGGCGCCCAAGAAAGTCCAGCAAGCGCCAGGTCCATCTCCTAAAGTTGATTCAGCTGCGGGATCGGGGCACCACCAGTGCAGAGCTTGCTCAGGAATGGCAGCAGGCAGGTGTGAGTGCATCAGCACGCACAGTGAGGCAAAAACTTTTGGAGGATGGCCTGGTGTCAAGAAGGGCAGCAAAGAAGCCACTTCTCTCCAGGAAAAACATCAGGGACAGACTGATGTTCTGCAAAAGGTACAGAGATTGGACTGCTGAGGACTGGGGTAAAGTCATTTTCTCTGATGAATCCCCTTTCCGATTGTTTGGGGCATCCGGAAAACACCTTGTCCGGAGAAGACAAGGTGAGCGCTACCATCACTCCTGTGTCATGCCAACAGTAAAGCATCCTGAGACCATTCATGTGTGGGGTTGCTTCTCAGAACACAGCCATGAATAAAGAATGGTGCCAACACATCCTCCGAGAGCAACTTCTCCCAACCATCCAAGAACAGTTTGGTGACGACCAATGCCTTTTCCAGCATGATGGAGCACCTTGCCATAAGGCAAAAGTGATAACTAAGTGGCTCGGGAACAAAACATTTACATTTTGGGTCCATGGCCAGGAAACTCCCCAGACCTTATTACCATTGAGAACTTGTGGTCGATCCTCAAGAGGCGGGTGAACAAACAAAACCCCAAAAATTCTGACAAACTCCAAGCATTGATTATGCAAGAATGGGCTGCCATCAGTCAGGATGTGGCCCAGAAGTTAATTGACAGCATGCCAGGGCGGATTGCAGAGGTCTTGAAAAAGAAGGGTCAACACTGCAAATATTGACTCTTTGCATAAACTTCATGTAATTGTCAATAAAAGCCTTTGACACTTATGGAATGCTTGTAATTATACTTCAGTATACCATAGTAACATCTGACAAAAATATCTCATAACACTGAAGCAGCGAACTTTGTGAAGACCAATACTTGTGTCATTCTCAAAACGTTTGACCACGACTGTATGCTGTGAAAGTGAATGTAAGGTGTTGACATTTCATCATCATTATTATCAAACCACTGTTAATTCCACTATTACAGTGTGTGTCCATGACCTGAACCCTGGAGTCTAATGGTCTTATATTCTCTAAGCAGTGAGGCTGGACTGAGGCTCGGGCAGAGAGCTGGAGTTGACCTTTACAACACAGCAGGAGCTGTCTGTTGTTCATTTTTCTCTCACAATCTCTCTCACACACACTTACACACCCACACGCTAGCATGCTTGGACGCATGCACACACACACACACACACACACACACACACACACACACACACACACACACACACAGTAATCTGTAATGCACCATGACAGCCCCCCGCCACGTTGCACTGAGCTGTGGAGAGTGAATGGTGCTCACGGTGGTTCTTATACAGTGCCTTCAGAAAGTATTCCTACCCCTTCACATATTCCACATATTGTTGTGTTACAGCTTGAATTCAAAATGGATTAAATAGATTTTAGCAAATGGATTGAAAATGAAATACAGAAATATCTCATTTACAAACTGTAAGTATTCACACCCCTGAGTCAATACTTTGTAGACGCACCTTTGGTGCGATTACAGCTGTGAGTCTTTTTGGGTAAGTCTCTAAGAGCTTTGCACACCTGGATTGTACAATATGTTTTACCCATTATTCTTATAAAAATTATTCAAGCTCTGTCAAGTTCATTGTTGATAATTGCTAGGCAGCCATTTTCAAGTCTTGCCAATGATTTTCAAGCTAATTTAAGTCAAAACTGTAACTAGGCCACTCAGGAACATTCAATGTTGTCTTGGTAAGTAACTCTAGTGGGCTTGTGTTTTAGGTTATTGTCCTGCTGAAAGGTGAATTTGTCTCCTAGCAGACTCAACAAGGTTTTCCTCCAGGATTTTGCCAGTGCTTATAGCTGTATTCCATTTCTTTTTATCCTAAAAATATCATGTGTTGTATTTGATTTGCCACAAAATCACCATTGGCCTCATGGTGAAATCCCTGAGCAGTTTCCTTCCTCTCCGGCAACTGAGTTAGGAAGGACGCCTGTATCTTTGTAGTGACTGGGTGTAATGATACACCATCTAAAGCCTAATTAATAACTTCACCATGCTCAAACGGATATTCAGCGTCTGTTTTTTAAAAGTTTTACACACCTTCCAAACGGTGCCTTTCTTTGCGAGGAATTGAAAAACCTCCCTGGTCTTTGTGGTTGAATCTGTGCTTGAAATTCACTACTCGATTGAGGGACCTTACAGATAATTGTATGTGTGGGATACAGAGATGGGGTAGTCATTAAAAAATCATGTTAACCGCTATAATTGAACATGGAATGAGTCCATGCAACTTATTTTTTTGTTTGTTAAGCACATTTTTACTCCTGAACTTATGTTGGCTTGCCATAACAAAGCATTGTAATACTTATTGTGTGTAGATCAGTGACACAAAATCTCAATTTAATACATTTTAAATTCAGGATGTAACACAACAACATGTGGAAAAAGTCAAGGGGTGTGAATACTTTCTGAAGGCACTGTACAGTTAAGAAAAATACAGAGAGAGAGGAGAGAGAGAGAGAGAGAGAGAGAGAGAGAGAGGGGAACAAAGAAGCAGAGTGAGGGAAGCAGTGAGAATGAGAGAGACAGAGACATCAGAGGAAAATGTGGGACTGCTCTTATGGTACTAATGCTACCTGCGGGCTAGATAAATGTCCTGTGCACACATCAGACACACTCTCCCTACTGCTTTATTCATTTAGAAATGTCACGTTCAGTGGCGAGGGGAGGGACATGTGTTTCATCAGCCACCAGGCCCAGGCTCCCTCTGAGAGGAGGAATCTAGAAAGGCTCATATCTAAATCTGGAACAGGAGCTGGATGAAAATATAGCAAAGTCTACTCTGTTGAGTGTGTTCTTCTTTCCCGAGTGGAAAAAGTGTGATATAAAAGATATTGACCATAACGGTCCTTTCGTACTATAATGATTTTCATCATCTTCCAACAAGAATGAATTAGACATCTGGAGAGATGAAGTTAGCCTTGACATTTTTTTCAGAACCGACTTTTAACTGGTTAGCGCTCATGTGAGATTTGGTTCTAGGTGCCGAGATTAACCTTGAAAATACTGCACTTGTCTGTGTTTTGGCAGTAGCTCCCTCTGGTTTCCAGGGTCAGTTATTAAAGCCAACTGATGATGTTTCAGGTCAGGAGCCTGGACAGCTGATCTGGGACCTGTGGCTGAGAGCCGAGGAGTAACACTCTTTTGGCCCGAGTCAGACCTCTGGCACAGAATGAGAGAAAGAGAGAGATGGAGATGTAGAGAGTGTGAAAGGGAGAGAGGCAGATTGAAAGAGACAGCAAGATAGGCTGAGAGAGAGAGAGAGAGAGAGAGAGAGAGAGAGAGAGAGAGAGAGAGAGAGAGAGAGAGCGAGAGAGAGAGAGAGAGAGAGAGAGAGAGAGAGAGAGAGAGAGAGAGAGAGAGAGAGAGAGAGAGAGAGAGAGAGAGAGAGGGAGAGAGAGAGAGGGGGCTGGCAGCAGCCTCTGCAGATGGAGGATAATTAAATATTAATGGTTAGCAGTGGTGAGGCCATAATTAGGGCTGAATGGCGTCAGGCAGGGAAAGCACAGTTCACACACCGTGGGAGAGACTGGCTCCATCTGCATCTAAATACACACAGCCTTTTAGCTAGCTCTTAGCCTTTCTCTCTCAACCTCACTCCTTCTCTGTCCATCCCGCCATCCGCCTCTCCATCCGGATATTTGTCTCATTCTTCATCCCTCTCTCTTCTCCACTGTCACCAGCCCTTGCCTTTCTCTCTCCCTCTATCAATCCATCTCTTGGCCTTTCTCCATTCCTCTTTCTACCCCTCACTCCTCCTTTGCTATGGAAAGGGGTAAGGGTGTGTGGTTGAGCCTGTGTGAATCTGAGGCAGTATGTGTTGTTCTAATGTGCTGTTGTAAATGCTATCCCATTGACCTGGCCTCAACCCCCATCTTTGACAGCACTGACAGCACAGACGTTCCAATAACCACTATAACCCTCCCTTCCTCTGGTGTCTTATTGCTGTAGTAGTATGTGTTGCTTTAACCAGTCTGTTCTCTCTGTCTGTCTGCAGTGACGTTGTTGGACTCCATGTCTGCTCTGGGAAACCTGGGCTGGGAAGCCTACCCTGCCGAGGGGGTGAGTAGCACTGTGAAATCACTTCCTGTATGAGGCGGCCATATTGGATCAATCTTGATCCACAGGCACTCACACAGACACAGACACACACACATTCACAAAACCACAAACATTACCAAACCAACTTTAATCCAGTGTTAATTTTGGCAGTCTGTTTTAGATTTAGTTTAATCTTAGTCATTTTGACAAAAATATCATTAAGTCTTACATGCTGACCACACTGCTCACGTTACAAAATAAATGTACACATACATGTTATTCAATCATTGCATCCAAACTGCTCACGCGCATCAATGAGCGTCTGCGTAGCCAGGCGCTTAAATAGAACTTGGTTCTATTTGTGACGCTTGACGCGCTGCAAGTCCCACCTTTCCCATCTCCTCATTCATTTTTAGGAGCATATACGCACGTGGGTGATTGAAAGATGAACTGAGGTCCACACTCCAGTCCAGTCGGTAGTGGTAATTGCACCTTAAAGTTGGTTGCCAATCGCTATATAAAGTCCAAAAGAGAAGAAGAAGACTGAAGGAGTAGAGATGACTAAAAACTAACTTGGTTTACCCTTTTATCTGTGGATTAAAACAAATCAAATCAAATCAAATGTTATTTGCCACATGCCCCGAATACAACAGGGGTAATTGAGGTAATATGTACATGTGGGTAGAGTTAAAGTGACTATGCATAAATAAGAAACAGAGTAGAAACAGCATAAAAGAGGGTGTTGGGGTGGGGGGGGGGGGGGGGGGGGGGCAATGCAAATAGTCCGGATAGCCATGATTAGCTGTTCAGGAGTTTTATGGCTTGGGGGTAGAAGGTGTAAGAAGCCTTTTGGACCTAGACTTGGCGCTCCGGTACCGCTAGCAGAGAGAACAGTGATGGAACCAGTCAGGATGCTCTCGATGGTGCAACTGTATAACATTTTGAGGATCTGAGGACCCATGCCAAATCTTTTCAGTCTCCTGAAGGGGAATAGGCTTTGTCATGCCCTCTTCACGACTGTCTTGGTGTGTTTGGACCAGGATAGTTTGTTGGTGATGTGGACCCCAAGGAACTTGAAGCTCTCAACCTGTTCCACTACAGCCCCGTCGATGAGAATGGGGGCATGCTCGGTCCTCTTCTTTTTCCTGTAATCCACAATCATCTCCTTTGTCTTGATCACGTTGAGGGAGAGGTTGTTATCTTGGCACCACACAGCCAGGTCTCTGACCTCCTCCCTATAGGCTGTCTCATCGTTGTCGGTGATCAGGCCTACCACTGTTGTGTCATCGGCAAACTTAATGATGGTGTTGGAGTCGTGCCTGGCCATGCAGTCATGGGTGAATAGGGAGTACAGGAGGGAACTGAGCACGCACCCCTGAGGGGCCCCCGTGTTGAGGATCAGCGTGGCAGATGTGTTGTTACCTACCCTTACCACCTGGGGGTGGCCCGTCAGGAAGTCCAGGATCCAGTTGCAGAGGGAGGTGTTTAGTCCCAGGGTCCTTAGCTTAGTGATGAGCTTTGAGGGCACAATGGTGTTGAACGCTGAGCTGTAGTCAATGAATAGCATTCTCACATAGGTGTTCCTCTTGTCCAGGTGGGATAGGGCAGTGTGGAGTGCAATAGAGATTGCATCATCTGTGGATCTGTTGGGGCGGTATGCAAATTGGAGTGGGTCTAGGGTTTCTGGGATAATGGTGTTGATGTGAGCCATGACCAGCCTTTCAAAGCACTTCATGGCTACAGACGTGAGTGCTACGGGTCGGTAGTCATTTAGGCAGGTTATCTTAGTGATCTTGGGCACAGGGACTATGGTGGTCTGCTTGAAACATGTTGGTATTACAGACTCAGTCAGGGACATGTTGAAAATGTCAGTGAAGACACTTGCCAGTTGGTCAGCGCACGCTCGGAGTACACGTCCTGGTAATCCGTCTGGCCCTGCGGCCTTGTGAATGTTGACCTGCTTAAAAGTCTTACTCACATCGGCTATGGAGAGCGTGATCACGTAGTCATCCGGAACAGCTGATGCTCTCATGCATGCTTCAATGTTGCTTGCCTCGAAGCGAGCATATAAGTGATTTAGCTCGTCTGGTAGGCTTGTGTCACGGGGCAGCTCGCGGCTGTGCTTCCCTTTGTAGTCTGTAATAGTTTTCAAGCCCTGCCACATCCGACGAGCGTCAGAGCCGGTGTAGTAAGATTCAATATTAGTCCTGTATTGACTCTTTGCCTGTTTGATGGTTCGTCGGAGGGCATAGCGGGATTTCTTATAATCGTCTGGGTTAGAGTCCCGCTCCTTGAAAGCGGCAGCTCTACCCTTTAGCTCAGTGCGGATGTTGCCTATAATCCATGGCTTCTGGTTGGGGTATGTACGTACGGTCACTGTGAGGATGACGTCTTCGATGCACTTATTGATGAAGCCAGTGACTGATGTGGTGTACTCCTCAATGCTATCGGAAGAATCCTGGAACATATTCCAGTCTGTGCTAGCAAAACAGTCCTTTAGCTTAGCATCTGCGTCATCTGACCACTTCCTTATTAACCGAGTTACTGGTGCTTCCTGCTTTAGTTTTTGCTTATAAGCAGGAATCAGGAGGATGGAGTTATGGTCAGATTTGCCAAATGGAGGGCGACAGAGAGCTTTGTACGTGTCTATGTGTGTGGAGTAAAGGTGGTCTAGAGGTCCTCTGGTTGCACATTTAACATGCTGGTAGAAATGAGGTAGAACGGATTTAAGTTTCCCTGCATTAAAGTCCCCGGCCACTAGGAGCGCTGCCTCTGGATGAGCGTTTTCCTGTTTACTTATGGCCTTATACAGCTCATTGAGTGCAATCTTAGTGCCAGCATCGGTTTGTGGTGGTAAATAGACAGTTATGAAAAATATAGATGAAAACTCTCTTGGTAAATAGTGTGGTCTATAGCTTATCATGAGATACTCTACCTCAGGCGAGCAAAACCTTGAGACTTCCTTAGTATTAGATTTTATGCACCAGCTGTTGTTTACAAATATACACAGACCGCCACCCCTTGTCTTACCGGAGTCAGCCGTTCTATCCTGCCGATGTAGCGTAAATCCCGCCAGCTGTATGTTATCCATGACGTCGTTCAGCCATGACTCGGTGAACATAAGATATTACAGTTTTTAATGTCGCGTTGGTAGGATAACCTTAATCTTAGGTCGTCCAATTTATTTTCAAATGATTGAACATTGGCTAATAGGATTAATGGTATAGGCAGTTTACTAGCTCGCCGTCGGATCCTTACAAGGCACCCCGACCTACGTCCACAATATCTCTGTCTCTTTCTCATGCGAATGACAGGTATTTGGGCCTTGTTGGGTGTCTGTAGAATATCCTTCGCGTCCGACTCGTTGAAGAAAAAATCTTCGTCCAATACGAGGTGAGTAATCGCTGTACTGATATCCAGAAGCTCTTGTTGGTCATAAGAGACATTATGTACAGAATAGATTACAAATAACGCGAAAAAACACACATAATTGTACAATTGGTTAGAGGGCTGTAAAACGGCAGCCATCTTCTCCGGCACCATTCAGCTAATTGTCGGAGTAGAGGACCTTGTGCATTTCAGGTAAAATAACAACCCAGTGTTTATATCCCAGGACAAATTAGCTAGCAACAGCAAGCTGGATAGCTAAATTGCCATAAATGTTTCGACCTGTCCCCAAATTAATATAGTTGGTTCAGAGTTCGTTTTGATATTTCAACCTGCGTGTCCTGATCGCGTCTGGTGTGGATGGACAAAATCAACATGTGCGCGATGACGCACACGGACGCACGCGAGCGCCCGTTCTAGTCAGCATGTTAACCACATTTTTGTCATTTGAATAATGATATAATCTAGTTATTGTCAAAATGACGAAAACAGAGGGCCGTTTTAGTCAACACCCAATAGTCACATCTTACATGTGCACAAACATACATTTGGCCTACCAACACATTTGTCTGCATAACATCCTATTCTCTTCCCAACAGCAGAAAAATTACAAACATATACAGTATATAAGAATAATATTATATTATATAAGAATGATCTGGCCATGTAAATTCCTAATTCAGCCTACAGAGATATTGCACATTACACACAAAACAAACAGACACGAGAGAGAGAAGTCATTTACATGCGACTTCTGCTATCAGAATATGAAGATCACAATGAAAAGACGGGTCTAGACGCACAAAAGTCACATTGTGGTCTGATTGTGTTCAGATCTGGCTGACCACTTCAGAAGGTGATCAGGGATGCATTGTGTGCGGATTTCTCCTCAGTGTGGACGCAATCAGGCTACTGAAAGCGCATACAGTGGGTGATGTCATCAGCACTCCTCCCACAAGTCTCCAGAAAACGTATGTTTTGGGACCGAGAGGCACCTTTTCATTATAACGTTGGAGGAAATACGTTTGTGTGAGGAACGTGTTTGGTGGCCTCATACAGTGGCTTGCGAAAGTATTATTTTTTATTTTATTTTATATTCACCCACCTTGGCATTTTTCCTATTTTGTTGCCTTACAACCTGGAATTAAAATTGATTTTTTGGGTGTTTGTATCATTTGATTTACACAACATGCCTACCACTTTGAAGATGCAAAATATTTTTTCTTGTGAAACAAACAAGAAATAAGACAAAAAAACAGAAAACTTGAGCATGCATAACTATAAACCCCCCCTCAAAGTCAATACTTTGTAGAGCCACCTTTTGCAGCAATTACAGCTGCAAGTCTCTTGGGGTATGTCTCTATAAGCTTGGCACATCTAGCCACTGGGATTTTTGCCCATTCTTCAAGGCAAAACTGCTCCAGCTCCTTCAAGTTGGATGGGTTCTGCTGGTGTACAGCAATCTTTAAGTCATACCACAGATTCTCAATTGGATTGAGGTCTGGGCTTTGACTAGGCCATTCCAATACATTTAAATGTTTCCCCTTAAACCACATGAGTGTTGCTTTAGCAGTATGCTTAGGGTCATTGTCCTGCTAGAGGGTGAACCTCCGTCCCAGTCTCAAATCTCTGGAAGACTGAAACAGGTTTCCCTCAATAATTTCTGTGTATTTAGCACCATCCATCATTCCTTCAATTCTGACCAGTTTCCCAGTCCCTGCCGATGAAAAACATCCCCACAGCATGATGCTGCCACCACCATGCTTCACTGTGGGGATGGTGTTCTCAGGGGAATGAGAGGTGTCTGGGTTTGCGCCAGACATAGCGTTTTCCTTGATGGCCAAAAAGCTCAATTTTAGTCTCATTTGACCAGACTACCTTCTTCCATATGTTTGGGGAGTCTCCCACATGCCTTTTGGCGAACACCAAAACATTTTTTTCTTTAAGCAATGGCATAATTCTGGCCACTCTTCCGTAAAGCCCGGCTCTGTGGAGTGTACGGCTTAAAGTGGTCCTATGGACAGATACTCCAATCTCCGCTGTGGAGCTTTGCAGCTCTTTCAGGGTTATCTTTGGTCTCTTTGTTGCCTCTCTGATTAATGCCCTCCTTGCCTGGTCCGTGAGTTTTGGTGGGCGGCCCTCTCTTGGCAGGTTTGTTGTGGTGCCATATTCTTTCTATTTTTTAATAATGGATTCAATGGTGCTCTGTGAGATGTTCAAAGTTTCTGATATTTTTTTATAACCCAACCCTGATCTGTACTTCTCCACAACTTTGTCCCTGACCTGTTTGGAGAGCTCCTTGGTCTTCATGGTGCCGCTTGCTTGGTGGTGGCCCTTGCTTAGTGGTGTTGCAGACTCTGAGGCCTTTCAGAACAGGTGTATATATATTGAGATCATGTGACAGGTCATGTGACACTTAGATTGCACACAGGTGGACTTTATTTAACTAATTATGTGACTTCTGAAGGTAATTGGTTGCACCAGATCTTATTTAGGGGCTTCATAGCAAAGGGGGTGAATACATATGCACGCACCATTTTCCGTTATTTATTTGTTTGAATTTTTTTAAACAAGTTATTTTTTTCATTTCACTTCACCAATATGGACTATTTTGTGTATGTCCATTACATGAAATCCAAATAAAAATCCATTTAAATTACAGGTTGTAATGCAACAAAATAGGAAAAACGGCAAGGGGGATGAATACTTTTGCAAGGCACTGTAAATGCTAGCCAGCTAGCTAATATTTAGAAAAACGATTGTTTGTTTGGCTAGAGTTATGCTAACCCGTTTGCAATCATCTTTAGTGTTGCTTGCTAGCTACAGAGGTTAGCTGGCTTGTTAGCTACAGTAGTTAGCTACTGCCATCAGTTGTTGTGTTATCATATTTAGCCTATTCCACCGTTTGTAGAATGCATACTGGCATTTGAATATAGCGTGAAAATAGGGAATCCGGATGCACTGTGGACACGGTAGGCACATTTAAATGTAGGTGTAGATGCATGACACGTTTGAAATTCCATGATTAGAGCTCTATGAACAGAATGCTGAAGCTGCATGAACTGTCAAGTCTAGACATGGCCAGAGGCACAATCACCAGATGGTGTGGCAAACTATTGGCAAAGTAGTATGGGTTGCACTTCCATCACTCGCTGCCACATTGATGTCCAAAAGTAAAATGGGGGCTAATGACTTTGAACTGGAGCTAATGACTATTTCGCCCAGTGATGTAGTCGAGTCACTAAATCTCAAGTCCCAAGTCCCCTGTGCTCAAGTCCAAGTCTGAGTCATCAATGGTCGAGTCACGAGTCAAGTCATGAGTCCATATGGCTGAAGTCCGAGTCCCAGTGCTCGAGTCCTGGTCCAAGTCTGAGTCACTGGGTCCACATTAACTGAAAATAAAGTTATTTACCCAGTCAGATAGAGCGTAGTGGCAAGAGGAATTTGGTCAATAAATAGTTTGCTGTCGGTTTTCATTGTGCCAACAAATATTTGCATGTAGGCTACTGATAATGTTACCAGGTCCACGTTCAGTTGAAAAACGTTCTCAAACGTTGCAGATAGAAATGCCATGAATAGAGCCGACGCTATTCCTTATTCAACACATTCCAAAATGTTGTGTCCTTGGCTGGATAGTTGTCTCTCATTAACAAATGGTTAATGGTCCGGTCTGCAAGTAGCCTAGTTTTAGAATGGCCCACAATATGCTTGATGGATGTAAAATGCGGCCCGCCAATGCACGATTGAAAGAAAAAAACGTAGCGCCGGTATTATCATGTCTTTTGAACGGTAGCCTAAGGGCTAGAATCAAGCCATTTACTCTGAGGAAAAGAGGGAGTCTTGGCTACATTGGCTACAGAACCCGTATATGAAATGCAGAGACAAACTACTTTTCTATAACCTACTTACTCAAGGGAGAGACTGTTGTTTTACTTTTAAACTCAATTCTGCTATTGTTGTTAATTTAGCAAAGAAGCTTGTGTTTCTTAAACAGGCAAAGGGTAGTTAACTAGAAGGCTGTTGGTGACTGGCTAGCTGACGTGCATTTCACATCCATAGAGTTGCCTGTGCGATGTGTATAAACGGAGGCAGAGCTGGAGCTGATGTAGGCTGTGTTTGCCGGGTGTGATGCATCCTTCCCACTGCGGAACAGAACTGCGCTGTGCATCTGTGCTGCTAATATGAATTGTGCTTATTACTGAAAAGCTCTCAATCTCTCCAAAACATTATTGTCCAGTCCACTTAGTAGTCAGATTTTAGTCACAGAGATCATTTTGTCTTGTCTCGTTTCAGTGAACTGAAATGATATATTTTTTTCGTTTAGTTATAGATTTTTTGGGGTCTATTTAGTCAGTTATAGTCTCATCAATTGCAACAGAAAGATAGGTGTTTGACGAATTTTGACGACTGTTTTTGTTGACGAAATTAACAATGCTCTAATCACTGCAATAGGCACTTGTGTAGACCTGAAAGCATTGGATCGGTGTACGCAGTATGAAACTCTGACGATGGCTAGAGACACTGACATCAGTGAGGTAGTAATTTTATTAGAATCAGTGAGTTGTCTAGAGTGTATTCAGCAGCAGTAGTGCTAAGAGAGACAGAGAGAGTGCAGTGCGTGTTAGAGTGATGGCTTCTTAAGCGCTCTATAGCTATATCTGGAGTCTGGAGGGGGAATTTACTAATTATTTCCGCTGCGCTGAAAATAATGTGACAGTCGCTGGCTCCGTTTTTTTGGCGGCTGCGATTTGGGGAGGGGGTGCATATTGGTACGTAACACCGGGGTTGAGTTGCGTAATGGGCTGCTGGGAAGGTAACAACCCAGGAAGTCTCAGAATGCCAGTGTCATGCCTCTTTAGAACACAACAGAGGAATGGAGAGAAGGAATGAACAAATGAAAGGAAATCCGTCAAGAAATGGCAAAGGAATGTACGTAGAAACCAGCTGAAAGAGAGAGGGATGGGGGATGGAGAGCTGAAATCTTGAATGTTTTCTTTCTGTCAGTGAAGGGAGCTCCATTTAAAGGACTTCAGTTTGATTACAGCCTTGTTTGCTGGCAACACCAGGGCTGTGGGTTTCATTCCAGCATGAATGCTTAGCTGAATGCATAATGTTAACCACAGACCGGGGTCAAATACATATTTAAAATACTTTAGGTATAAGCTTGATTGGAGGTGGGTGGAATTTGCACTTTCTTGGATTATTATATTGGTCCCCTTGTATCGGGCAGGCTGAAACAAACATTGGACGGTTTGACATATGTATTTGACCCAGGTCTGGTTTACAGTTTGAAATAAAGACCACACTATTTAATACCCACCTTGGTGATTCAAGGCTCCTGCTTTGTGCCTGTGCTCTCGCACCCACTGGGTGAGTGCAGGAGAGAGGAAAGGAGTAGTTACTTCAGATGACACAGGAGACACAGGCTAGTTGAGTCAATCTACAGGAGATAACAACAGGGATGATGATATCCTCCGTACCCTGTATTACCCTGTATTACCCTGTATTACCCTGTATTACCCTGTACCTCAACGCACAGCAGCCTGCCTGAGGTAACCTGAAGAAATAGAGGGAGAGAGAGAGAGAGCAGTGGGGGGGGGGGGGGGGGGGGGGATGACACCCTCAGAGTTAAATGATGCAAGATAAACACCAGGCTTTAGCACCAGTAATAACGATGTACATGCATTCGTCTATTCATGGTTTTTCTTCTGTTCAAGAAGCAGACGTTTAGGCTGTCAACGAGTCTGACATGTGGCAGCAACCCTAGGGAACTGAAAAACACATAATAGGCTACACCCCCTCTCTCTCTCATTCTCCAGAATAACACAGAGAAGATAATGGGAAATGAGTTCATGCTCTCAACAGGAGGAAAAAAAGGGGGGAGAGAGACAGAGAGAGGGAGAGAGAGATATAGACAGAGGGCTGAGGTGCTGAGCAGCATGTCTCTCTGGGTCTTGTGTTTCATATAAGGGGGATTATCTAGTTAATCTCTGACCCCTGAACCTGAAGAGAGGTCACACAGACATTCCCACTGTTCAGATATGGCCTTGGCTGGATAGCTGTCTCTCTGACTCAATCCACCACCACTTGACCCCCGCAGATCAGACTTAAAATGGCCTGCCCCAGAGCCAGATGTGTGCTGGAGTCTGAGCAGAGTGACCCATTTCTGTCACACAAAGGCGGTGTTTCTGTGTCTGCGGCAGGATAGAAAACAGGTACAAACAAGTAATGATATTGCTTGTAGCCCTTTCCTGCAGTCAAATGACCTAGTGGCCTCATGGGTGGAATGTTATTCATATTTTTCATTATTTCATAATTAATAAACATTATTTCAAAAAAGCTGCCGAAAATCCAGTGTTTCTATGTCAAATGGTTTTGTTATATTTCAGTCTTCTGTGATGTACACTACCACTCAAACGTTTGGACACACCTACTCATTCAAGGGTTTTTCTTTCTTTTTACTATTTTCTACATTGTAGAATAATAGTGAAGACATCAAAACTATGAAATAATACATATGGAATCATGTAGTAACCAAAGAAGTGTTAAACAAATCAAAATATATTTTATATTTGAGATTCTTCAAATAGTCACCCTTTGCCTTGATGACAGCTTTGCAGACTCTTGGCATTCTCTCAACCAGCTTCATGAGGTAGTCACCTGGAATGCATTTCAATTAACAGGTGTGCCTTCTAAAGTTAATTTGTGGAATTTCTTTCCTTCTTAATGCGTTTGAGCCAATCAGTTTTGTTGTGACAAGGTAGGGGGGGGGGGTATACAGAAGATAGCCCTATTTGGTAAAATAAATGTCCATGTCCCTATTATGGCAAGAACAGCTCAAATAAACAAAAGAGAAACGACAGTCCATCATTACTTTAAGACATGATGATCAGTCAATATGGAAAATTTCATGAAGTTTGAAAGTTTCTTCAAGTGCAGTCGCAAAAACCATCAAGCACTATGATGAAACTGGCTCTCATGAGGACTGCCACAGGAAAGGAAGACCCAGAGTTACCTCTGCTGCAGAGGATAAGTTAATTAGAGTTACCAGCCTCAGAAATTGCAGCCCAAATAAATGCTTCACAGAGTTCAAGTCACAGACACATCTCAACATCAACTGTTCAGAGGGGACTGTGTCAATCAGGTCTTCATGGTCGAATTGCTGCAAACGAACCACTACTAAAGGAAACCAATAATAAGAAGAGACCTGCTTGGGCCAAGAAAAACACGAGCAATGTCCTTTGGTCTGGAGTCCAAATTTGAGATTTTTTGTTCCAACCGCTGTGTCTTTGTGAGACGCGGTGTGGGTGAACAGATGATCTCCGCATGTCTAGTTCCCACCGTGAAGCATGGAGGAGGAGGTGTTATAGTGTGGGGGTGCTTTGCTGGTGACACTGTCTGTGATTTATTTAGAATTCAAGGTACACTTAACCAGCATGGCTACCTCAGCATTCTGCAGCAATACGCCATCCAATCTGGTTTGGGCTTAGTGGGACTACCATTTGTTTTTTAACAGGACAATGACCAAACACACCTACAGGCTGTGTAAGGGCTATTTTACCAAGAAGGAGAGTGATGGAGTGCTGCATCAGATGAACTGGCCTCTACAATATCCGACCTCAACCCAGTTGAGATGGTTTGGGATGAGTCGGATGGCAGAGTGAAGGAAAAGCAGCCAACAAGTGCTCAGCACTTTTGGTCATTGTCCTGTTACCTCATTTCTACCAGCATGTTAAATGTGCAACCACAGGGAAAAAAACTCTAGACCACCTTTACTCCACACACAGAGATGCGTACAAAGCTCTCCCTCGCCCTCCATTTGGCAAAAATGACCATAATTATATCCTCTTGATTCCTGCTTATAAGCAAAAAATAAAGCAGGAAGCACCAGTGACTCGTCAATAAAAAAGTAGTCAGATGAAGCAGATGCTAAGCTACAGGACTGTTTTGCTAGCACAGACTGGAATATGTTCCGGGATTCTTCATATGGCATTGAGGAGTACACCACATCAGTCACTGGCTTCATCAATAAGTGCATCGATGGCATCGTCCCCACAGTGACTGTAAGAACATACCCCACCAGAAGCCATGGATTACAGGCAACATCCGCACTGAGCTAAAGGGTAGAGCTACTGCTTTCAAGGAGCGGGACTCTAACCCAGACGATTATAAGAAATCCCGCTATGCCCTCCGACGAACCATCAAACAGGCAAAGCGTCAGTACAGGACTAAGATCGAATCGTACTACACCGGCTCTGACGCTCGTCGGATGTGGCAGGGCTTGCAAGCTATTACAGACGACAAAGGGAAGCACAGACGCGAGCTGCCAAGTGACACAAGCCTACCAGATGAGCTAAATTACTTCTATGCTCGCTTCGAGGCAACTAACACTGAAACATGCATGCTGTTCCGGACGACTGTGTGATCACGCTCTCCGTAGCCGATGTGAGTAAGACCTTTAAACAGGTCAACATTCACAAGGCCGCAGGGCCAGACGGATTACCAGGACGTGTACTCCGAGCATGCGCTGACCAACTGGCAAGTGTCTTCACTGACATTTTCAACCTCTCCCTGTGTGAGTCTGTAATACCAACATGTTTCAAGCAGACCACCATAGTCCCTGTGCCCAAGAACACTATGGTAACCTGCCTAAATGATTACCGACCTGTAGCACTCACATCTGTAGCCATGAAGTGCTTTAAAAGGCTGGTCATGGCTCACATCAACACCATTATCCCAGAAACCCTAGACCCACTCCAATTTGCATACCACCCCAACATATCCACAGATGATGCAATCTCTATTGCGCTCCACACTGCCCTTTCACACCTGGACAAAAGGAACACCTATGTGAGAATGCTATTCATTGACTACAGCTCAGCGTTCAACACAATAGTGCCCTCAAACTAATCACTAAGCTAAGGACCCTGGGACTAAACACCTCCCTCTGCAACTGGATCCTGGACTTCCTGACGGGCCGGCCCCAGGTAGTAAGGGTAGGTATCAACACATCCGCCACGCTGAATCTCAACACGGGGACCCCTCAGGGGTGCATGCTCAGTCCCCTCCTGTACTCCCTGTTCATTCATGACTGCATTGCCAGGCACGACTCCAACACCATCATTAAGTTTGCAGATGACACAACAGTGGTAGGCCTGATCACCGACAACGTCGAGACAGCCTATAGGGAGGAGGTCAGAGACCTGGCCGTGTGGTCCTAGGACAACAACCTCTCCCTCAACGTGATCAAGACAAAGGAGATGATTATGGACTACAGGAAAAAGAAGAGGACCGAGCATGCCCCCATTCTCATCGACAGGGCTGTAGTGGAGCATGTTGAGAGCTTCAAGTTCCTTGGTGTCCACATCACCAACAAACTAACATGGTCCAAGCACACCAAGACTGTTGTGAAGAGGGCACGACAACACCTAAGGACTCTGAAAATATTTAGCATGGGTCCACAGATCCTCAAAAGGTTCTACAGCTGCACCATCGAGAGCATCCTGACTGGTTGCATCACTGCCTGGTTTGGCAACTGCTCGGCCTCCGACCGCAAGGTACTACAGAGGGTAGTGCGTATGGCCAAGTACATCACTGGGGCCAAGCTTCCTGCCATCCAGGACCTCTATACCAGGCGGTGTCAGAGGAAAGCCCTATAAATTGTCAAAGACTCCAGCCACCCTAGTCATAGACTGTTCTCTCTTCTACTGCACGGCAAGCGGTACCGGAGCGCCAAGTCTAGGTCCAAGAGGCTTCTAAACAGCTTTTACCCCCAAGCCATAAGACTTCTGAACATCTAATCAAATGGCTACTCAGAATATTTGCATTGCCCCCCCCCACCCATCCCCCCACTTTTACGCTTCTGCTACTCTCTGTTTATTATCTACGCGTAGTCTATTTAATAACTCTACCTACATGTACATATTACCTCAATTCCCTCAACTTTTTTATGCCCATAACAATGTGTGTGAGGTGTATACTTTTCTTTCAAAGTAGATTTTTTAAAGACTACCAAGAAACATTCTGTGTGACCCTGATTTAGCCTACTGCAGTAAAAGGTTAAAATAGAGGCCTCGTATCTTTAGTCATTTCTTTGGGAGCACCCCCTTTCTTCGTTCTCTCTCTGTCTCTCAGACAGATGTTGTTTCAGAGTTTGATGGCCAATTATGTCTAAGTATCTGAAACTACAAGATGATTGCGGGGGGAAATTATGTTAAGCCAATGAAGGGTTTAACCCGAGTCCTGATGCAACAGTTTTGCCCCGCTTCAACGCAATCAGGCCAGCTTCGTTGTGATTTGTCGAGGGATTAGAATGCTGAAAGATGAAAGTTCTGTCCAGAATGCTAATTAGCGGTCAGACCGAACTGCCATCGCTATAGCAACAGGTTCACTGATTGAGTGTGTGTGTGTTCGGTGATTGGGAGAGCAGGGCTAAACTTTCCAACCTGTCTAAACAGTTCTCTCTGTTTCACACACTGGAAGGAAAGTTGGACAGCATCATCCATATTCATTATTTCAGAATTATTTTGTTTAGATAGAAAGCATACGCTGGTGTGTTTCAATTAAATGTTGGGTTGATTTTCTCATATTTACTGGTGAGGGAGGAGGCTTTTAGAATATGACCAGCATCATTTGTTTCTACCTGTATGTTGGAAATTAACAGTCTGTTGTTTGGCTGGGCGATATGGCCAAAATGTCGTATCACTGTATTTTTCTAATTTCTAATTTATTACGGTATTTTATGGTATTTTATGTTTTTGAATAATATAAATTCTAAATTTGCTTCATGAGTAGTGCGTGATCCTACGGTGGCAACACGTACTGTACTTTCTAAGTGATTTCAATGGGTCTTTCTCCATTCTGATTGTTTAATACTGTTCAATTAAACTTCAACCCCCCCAAGAAATCTGCATTTTCATAAATGTCTGCATTTCTTGACCTCATTTGAGATAATTTCCACACTGCCACGTAATGCTGCATGATATTGGCAAAAAATGTAGGCCTTATTTTTAACAAAATGTTGCAATTATCATTATACTTCTAAAGTTAGAATATAATAGTGGGCACTTTGAAAACAGTGTTGTTTGACATGACAACAAATGAAAATGCCAGGGAGGAGTTATTGTGACAGGGTAGGAACCAAAGTGTTGGTCAGTGTTTCCTAGGGGACCATATAATCTTTGGCTACATTACATTTTTTCTCTTAGCTACTTCATGTAGCTATCATATTCATGCTTCGCCTAATCCTCTTTGATTTAGAAGATACTGTTGCACAAACAACATGCTGATTTAGGCCTATACCATCACTGGTATCAGGCTGTAGCTAGCTGCATTTGCTCTGACTCAGTACATTTATCAGCTATCTAGCTAGCTAGCCAACTAACTAGCGATTAGCATTAGCGGCTAACAACTTGCTTAGAAAAGACAAACTGGCTGTTTGCAGATGTTAGAAACACAAACTAATAGTGTAATTATAGAACACTTGTGGATTTATATTAAGAAGTGGAAACAGCATTGTTGTGATCAACATTGTTGCATGTGCTGCATTGACCATGCAGACTGAATGCAAGTGTCTCGTGGTCGAGCAACAACAAATGCGCTCCTTGAGTGACAGGGCTAGATCTTTGTGGAAAGCGGCATGGAGAGAGAGAGACAGCGGAGAGAAATGACTCAAGTAGCGGAGTAAACTATAAAAATGGACAATACACACGGCGTATCACATTTAACAAACCAAACATTCAAATACCATTATAGAAGGTAAAGTAAAAACCCAAACCGGTCCGTGCATCAATACTGGTATATAGTAAAAAACGCTGTACCGCCCAGCCCTAGTCTGTTATTTCAGATCTACATTGGACTAAGAGTTCTTCACTGAGCAAAACTGGGGAAAGGATTTGGTGAAGCACGGATTTTGGTGAAGCACGTCCTTAGGTAGAGCGATAGTAAAGAAACCCACCTGGCCACTAGACCAAACTGCCTGACAATCACCAGACTCCTTCACATGGAAAAAGCTCCATACACAATCAAGGAAGTCTGTGTAGTCCTCACACTCAACCTCAGCTCTGAGAGAAATAAACAAAACGTCATAAAGGCTTCTTTATTCCTCAATAACTATCCCCTTTAACTCCATAATCACCGCTCTCAAGGGAACCAGCCGCGCATGTGTGTGAGTGTGCCTCTGTGCATTGTGTGCGTGTGTGCTGTGTGTGTGTGTGTGTATGTCGTTCCCTCTCAGTCTCCTGTGATGTCCGACTGGTTCCGCTCCACACAGATGGGTCCGTTTAGCTGCCAGCCGCGTCTGTAATTTACCCGCATTCATTTCTCCCTCTGTTTTTTTCTCTCTCTATCCTCATCTGTCATTTTTTCTCTCTCTATCCTCATTTGTTGTTTTGTTTTTCAAACTGATGAAATAGAAAGAGAGAGAGAGAGGGAAAGAGAGAGATTGAGGAAGAGAGTTGGCCTTGAGTAGAACACAAATCTGTTCTATGTCACTGGTACTCATGACATCATCGTAGTTATTGCCTGTACACAGGGCATAGGGATTCCCTTGGTCTGTAAAAACTCCTGGCCCTACCTATGACATAAACTCCTAAATTATTTCCTCCGTGGTACTGTAGTCCCAGGTCAGGAGCCAGCCTGTGGAAGGCCCAGTGGATTGAAAGCAGCTGACGGAGAGTCTGTTTCCGTCTGTTTTAGTACTCAAGGCTTTGGGTGAAATGTGTCAAGCCTTTACCGGCTTGTCGACCCGTCAAGTTAAATTATCCTCAAAATCAGAGCTTTTACTTTCTAGTCTAAAACCCCTTCTCTTTCTCTCTCCTTTCCTCACTTTCTTTCTCCCCTTTACCTGTCTTAAACCCCCTGTCTTTCTCTTTCTCCCTCAATCCTGCATTCTCTCTCTCTTTCTCTCTCTCTCCTTTCTTCATTTTTTCTCCCTCTCTCTCTCTCTCTCTCTCTCTCTCTCTCTCTCTCTCTCTCTCTCTCTCTCTCTCTCTCTCTCACACACACACTCTCTCTCTCTCTCCTTTCTTCATTTTCTCTCTCTCTCTCTCTCTCTCTCTCTCTCTCTCTCTCGCTCTCTCTCTCTCTCGCTCTTTCTTTCTTTCTTTCTTTCTTTCTTTCTTTCTTTCTTTCTTTCTTTCTTTCTTTCTTTCTTTCTTTCTTTCTTTCTTTCTTTCTTTCTTTCTTTCTTTCTTTCTTTCTTTCTTTCTTTCTTTTTCGCTCTCTCTCCTGTCTCTATCTCCACTCCAGTCTAATTTGCATCCCATCTGAGTGAAATGAGAGGAAAGTTTCGCAATAGCCAGCTGCACTGACCAGAAAATAGTTGCCTTTATGTGTGTGTGTGTGTGTGTGTGTGTGTGTGTGAGATTTGAAAGTTGAAATGTGATATGTGTTCATCAATCAGTAGTCTATACAGAGCCTGAAAAGACTGGTGCTCTGAACTGAGAAGGTGGTCTGTGCATCTCCTCACCCCAAATCAGATTCATACTGAGTTGACTCATTGTGTGTGTCTATTTGAGTGTGTGTGTGTGCACGTGTTTTTAAGCCTAGCTGTCTGCTTCCCCTTTGGTAGATCCTAGTCCCAGAAACTCTATGAAACCACACTGGTTTATTTTCCTTTCTTTGAAGGAATATAAATGTTTTCTCTCTCTGAATTACTGCTCTGAACATGAGTGGAAACAGATGGCAACATATGAGGGGAGACAAAGTATCTCTCTCTCTCTTGCTCAAGGACACACACACACATACACTCACTCACTCACTCACTCACTCACTCACTCACTCACTCACTCACTCACTCACTCACTCACTCACTCACTCACTCACTCACTCACTCACTCACTCACTCACTCACTCACTCACTCACTCACTCACTCACTCACTCACTCACTCACTCACACACGCACACACACACACATGCACACACACACACACCAACACACACACACAAACACACACACACACACTCTTAAACTCAAACACACTTGCAAATACACATGTATGAAAACATGCATACACATGCACGTGCACACACTATAATGTGGTTACTTAAATGTACACAGATGTTTAGTCACTTAAACACACAAACACACACACATATTCCCCCCGCCCCCTGCCCCCTAATCCTCCAATCCCCCCCCCCCTTCTCTCTCTCTGCAGTGGGAGGAGATCAGTGTGATGGATGAGAGGAACACTCCCATGCGTACCTACCAGGTGTGTAACGTGATGGAGGCCAGTCAGAACAACTGGCTGAGGACGCGGCACATCGCCCGCGACGGGGCCCAGCGTGTCTACATCGAGATCAAGTTCACCCTCCGAGACTGTAACAGCCTGCCTGGAGTACCCGGCACCTGCAAAGAGGTCCGTCTGCTCATGGTTTACATTCTGTCAACAATTGTTCAGTACTCCTTGCTTCATGTGTGATGAAGGTCATGGTTGACTGAAATGTCGCAATGTTTTGAATCTTGACCTAGAGAGGTGATCTTTCTGTCAAATAGTTTTTCCATAGAGCTACTGCATAACAAAACGTAAAATATTAATCAAATGTAAATGTCAATTTGTGTGTTTTCCAGACGTTCAACATGTTCTACTATGAATCCAACAACGCCAACCTGTGGTTCATCAAGGAGAGTCAGTACGTCAAGATAGACACCATCGCTGCTGATGAGAGCTTCACACAGGTCAGTGAAAACACAGACTCCCAAGGTAAAGATTGCCTCTAACTACAGATCCAGGATCAGCGTACCGTTACCTCCAATCCTAACATTAACCTCAGATTGCCCTAACCATTCTTATCTTAACCATTAGGAGGATGAAAAAAGATCTGACTCTGGACCTGGAGTTAAGGGCAACTTACATACTGAGGGCAAAACAATCCCCGTAATAATAATGACAATAAATATCCTTTCCTACTAGGTCTGTTCTAGCTGAAACAGAACTGTAAAATAGCCCAAAGTTGTACTAAATCTGGTTGCTTTCCCTCTCCCTAGGTGGATGTGGGTGACCGTGTGATGAAGCTCAACACCGAGGTGCGTGACATCAGCAACCTGAGTAAGAAGGGGTTCTACCTGGCCTTCCAGGACCTGGGAGCCTGCATCGCTCTGGTCTCTGTCCGTGTCTTCTACAAGAAGTGTCCCCTCACCGTGCTCAACCTGGCCCAGTTCCCCGACACCGTCACGGGGGGTGACTCGGCCCTGGTGGAGGTCAGAGGGGTGTGTGTGAACGCTTCAGAGGAGTTCGAGGCCCCCAGGATGTACTGTAGCGCCGACGGGGGCTGGCTAGTGCCCATCGGGAGGTGTGTGTGCAAGCCGGGGAACGAGGAGCATAAGGACTTCTGCCAACGTAAGTGGATACAAGGTTTATCGTGTGTGTGTGTTGGTTTGTGTCGATGGGGAGATGTGTGTTTAGGCCTGGATAAGAAGGACCTCAGCTAAATCTGGTAATGAATGGTGTGGCTGTTGAACAAGTTGAGGAGACTAAATTATTTGGCGTACCTTAGATTGTAAACTATCATGGTCAAACCATACAGATTCAATGGTTGTAAAGATGGGGAGAGGTCTGGCCGTAATAAAGAGATGCTCTGCTCTTTTGACACCACACTCCAAAAAGCAAGTTCTGCAGGCTCTAGTTTTGTCTAATCTGGATTATTGTCCAGTCGAGTGGTCCAGTACTGCAAGGAAAGACCTAGTTAAGCTGCAGCTTGCCCAAAACTTCATTGTAATCAGAGGGTTGATATAAATACTATGCATGCCAGTCTCTCTTGGCTAAGAGTTGAGGAGAGACTGACTGCATCACTTCTTCTATTTATAAGAAACATGAAAATCCCAAATTGTTTGCATAGTCAATTTACACACAGCTCTGACACATACACTTACCCCACGAGACATGCCACCAGGGGTCTTTTCACAGTCCCCAAATCCAGAACAAATTCAAGAAAGCGTACAGTATTATATAGAGCCATTCTTGCATGGAACTCCGTTCCATCTCATATTGCTCAAATAAACAGCAAACCTGGTTTCAAAAAACCGATAAAGCAACACCTCACAGCACAACGCCTCTCCCCTATTTGACCTAGATAGTTTGTGTGTATGTATTGATGTGTAGGCTACGTGTGCCTTTAAAATTGTTTTTATGTAGTTCTGTCCTTGAGCTGTTCTTGTCTATTCATGTTCTGTATTATGTCATGTTTCATGTTTTGTGTGGACCCCAGGAAGACTAGCTGCTGCTTTTGCAACAGCTAATGGGGATCCTAATAAAATACCAAATACCAAATGGCCTGTCCCAATGTGAATGGATACAAGGTTTATAATGTGTGTGTATTTGTTTGTGCCTGTGCTAGTCTGTGGCTTTACGTACACAACCAATACAATGGCAGCCATTCTTTCCTCAGAAAGCTCACCACACATTGGCTAACCAGTGGAGGCTGCTGAGGGGAGAACAGCTCATAATAATGGAGCAAATGGAATGGCATCAAACACCTGGAAACCATGTGTTTGATGTATTTGATACCATTCCACTGATTCCGCCCCAGTCATTACCATGAGCCCGCTCTCCCCAATTAAGGTGCCACCAACCTCCTGCGCGGCTAACGTTATGACAGTGGAGAGGTGGGCAGAAAATCTAATAGGAATCGGGATTATACTGTACTGTACCTGGTGGTGCCATGTGGGTCCTGTTAGATGGGACAAATCAGCCATTCTATGCAGTATTCTATTATACACTGAACAATGTGAAGTTACATTACATGTGTTGTATTGAGTGTGAAGTGTGAATTTCAGTGACATGTTTTTGGAAAACATTTCGAAAACGTGAACAAGCGTCCAGGGGGATAGGGCGAACAGGATGCTAGGCCACTGATGTTTTTCCACCATGGTATCGCGATACTACTTGGTATCGTGATACTACTTGGTATCGTGATACTTGGCCTGGTATCGTATCGTTTGTAAAATATTGGTATCGTGACAAGCCTAGTCCTGATAGATGGGTCCTAGTGCCATGTGGGTCCTGTTAGATCTAGATCTACTGTAGTTAGAATGGAGAAACTGTGCAAGAGAGAATATGAATACAGATAGACGGCAGCGTTGTGGGAAACAATGTGGCTTACCAGGACGGAATGATAATGACTGTGGGTATGTGGGTTACTACACCCTGCTGTGTAGGCTGTGTGTGTGTGTGTGTGTGTGTGTGTGTGTGTGTGTGTGTGTGTGTGTGTGTGTGTGTTGGTGTGGCTGTGTGTGTGTGGGTGTGCGAGAGAGAGTTTTAGGCAACCCCCTACGTAGCGAGGACCATGTTCTGAAAGAGAAGGTTGGGAGTTGCTTGGAGGCAGTTTGTGTTTGTGAGTGTGTGTACAAGAGTGTGAGTCTGATTCAGAAGTGAATGTACCATTTTTCCCTCTTTAGAGTGGAGGAGAGGGGATGCCTCAGGTAGAGTATTAAGTTGTTAAACTACAGATTTGAGCGTGTGTGTGTATCAGCTGACCAATGTCTTCCCTTGCTGGAGGCTGTCTTAGGCTGAGTTCTGAAAACTAACCCCCATGATACTGCATGTAGGTAGGCTATTTGTTTCTCTAGTAAAATGCAGCACAACATGCACAAGCTTCCTCAAGAGTTCTTTGGGAATGTAGATTACAGTACCGATTCTTGTGCTCAGAAGTTCCTAGGAGGATAATTGAATAAGAACAATGGTGAACAAACCTCCAAACGAGCTTCAATGCAATACAACACTCCTTCCGTGGCCTCCAACTGCTCTTAAACGCTAGTAAAACTAAATACATGCTCTTCAATCGAACGCTGATTGCACCCGCCCGCCCGACTAGAATCACTACTCTCGGCGGGTCTGACTTAGAATATGTTGACAACTACAAATTCATAGGTGTCTGGTTAGACCGTAAACTCTCCTTCCAGACTCACATTAAGCATCTCCAATCCAAAGTTAAATCTAGAATTGGCTTCCTATTTCACAACAAAGCCTCCTTCACTCATGCTGCTAAACATGCCCTCGTAAAACTGACTATCCTACCGATCCTTGACTTCGGCGATGTCATTTACAAAATAGCTTCCAACACTCTACTCAGCAAATTGGATGTAGTCTATCACAGTGCCATCCGTTTTGTCACCAAAGCCCCATATACTACTCACCATTGTGACCTGTACGCTCTCGTTGGCTGGCCCTCACTACATATTCGTTGCCAAACCCACTGGCTCCAGGTCATCTATAAATCACTTCTAGGCAAATCACTGCCTTATCTTAGATCATTGGTCACCATAGCAACACCCATCTGTAGTATGCGTTCCAGCAGGTATATCGCACTGGTCATCCCTAAAGCCAACACCTCCTTTGGCCGCCATTCCTTCCAGTTCTCTGCTGCAAATGACTGGAACAAACTGCAAAAATCTCTGAAGCTGGAGACTCTTATCTCCCTCACTAACTTTAAGCATCAGTTGTCAGAGCAGCTTACCGATCACTGCACCTGTACACAGCCCATCTGTAATTAGCCCACCCAACTACCTCATCCCCATATTGTTATTTACATTGTTATTTATTTTGCTCATTTGCACCCCAGTATCTCTATTTGCACATCATCTTCTGCACATCTATCACTCCAGTGTTAATACTAAATTGTAATTAGTTTGCACTATGGCCTATTTATTGCCTTACCTCCATAACTTACTACATTTGCACACACTGTATATAGATTTTCTATTGTGTTATTGACTGTACGTTTTGTTTATTCCATATGTAACACTGTGTTGTTGTTGTTTTTATCGCACTGCTTTGCTTTATCTTGGCCAGGTCGCAGTTGTAAATGAGAACGTTCTCAACTGGCTTACCTGGTTAAATAAAGGTGAAATAAAATAAAATAAATAAAACATGCACAACGATGGCAGAATTTAGATATGATTTCATTGTTTTAGCACTATCCACTGAGTTCTACCGTGTGCGATATGGTTCAATGTGCCAATAAATCAGCACAATCTACTTTTTTGGTTTTTCAAATTTCCGGCATCTTGACGGTAAAATTTGGATCATGTATACTCTGCTAATGACCATACAAAAAAAGAGTAACGGAGAGCGATGTACAATACGGCGAACTTAACAAAACTAGGAATTTGTGGTAACTGCATGGGGGCCGCCATCATTATTCACCTCTGCTATTATTGTGTGCAGTGCCTTTCATTGTGAGATTATCGTTGTGGCAGATTACTATATTGGAATTACCACAGTTTTACTGTTTAACACTATTTTTGTTAAAACTTCATTGAAACTCCAGGTCCAGGCTAACACAGCAAGATGTTTCAACTCTGGGCAATGTCACGCGTTAACGGAGTCACACTCCCACTGTAAAAACAGGCATATTTTTTTTACAATCAGGGCCAAGTAATGCTATGTATGTTTTTGTGGGTATTTGTTAGTGCTTTAATGCAATACTAACAAGTAATTGTTCAAATATATACTTGTTTTTATTTGAACTATTACTTGTTAGTATTGCAAGATACACTGAGTATACCAAACATTAGGAACACCTTCCTAATATTGAGTTGCACCCCCCCATGTTGGCTCCAATGCTTCCCACAGTTGTGTCATGTTGGTTGGATGTCCTTTGGGTGGTGGACCATTCTTGATACACACGGGAGACTGTTGAGCGTGGAAAACCCAGCAGCGTTGCAGTTCTTGACACAAACCGGTGCGCCTGACACCTACTACCATACCCCGTTCAAAGGCACTTAAATATTTTGTCTTGCCCATTCACCCTCTAAATGGCACACATACACAATCCATGCCTCAATTGTCTCAAGGCTTAACAATCCTTAATTAACATGTCTCCTCCATGTACACCGATTGAAGTGGATTTAACAAGTTTATCACCTGCTCAGTCTATGTCATGGAAAGGTCAGGTGTTCTTAATATTTTGTATACTCAGTGTATATAGTGCATTGGGAAAGTATTCAGCCACCTTGAATTTTTCCAAATTCTATTTTAAAATGGATTCAATAATTTTTTCCCACTCAATCTACACACAATACCCTTAATGAAAATGTAAATAAAAAATAAATAAATAACATTTACATAAGTATTCAGACCCTTCACTCAGTACTTTGTTGAAGCACCCCTGGCAGCGATTCCAGTCTCGAGTCTTCTTGGGTATGACGCTACAAGCTTGGCATACCTGTATTTGGGAAGTTTCTCCCATTCTTCTCTGCAGGTCCTCTCAAAATCTGTCTGGTTGGATGCGGAGCGTCGCTGCACAGCTACTTTCAGGTCTCTTGAGAGATGTTCGATCGGGTTCAAGTCCGGGCTCTGGCTAGGCCACTCAAGGACATTCAGAGACTTGTCCCGAAGCCTCTCCTGCTTTGTCTTGGCTGTGTGCTTAGGGTTGTTGTCCTGTTGGAAGGTGAACCTTCGCCCCAGGCTGAGGTCCTGAGCACTCTGGAGCAGGTTTTCATCAAGGATCTCTCTGTACTTTGCTCCATTCATCTTTCCCTCGATCCTGACTAGTCTCCAAGTCCATGCCGCTGAAAAACATCCCCACAGCATGATGCTGCCACCAGCATGCTTCACCGTAGGGATGGGGCCAGGTTTCCTCCAGACATAACGCTTGGCATTCAGGCCAAAGATTTCAATCTTGGTTTCATCAGACCAGAGAATCTTGTTTCTCATGGTCTGAACGTCCTTCAGGTGCCTTTTGGCAAACTCCAAGCGGGCTGTCGTGTGCCTTTTACTGAGGAGTGGCTTCCGTCTGGCCACTCTACCATAAAGGCCTGATTGGTGGAGTGCTGCAGAGATGGATTTCTGGAACTCTGGAGCTCTGTCAGAGTGACCATCGGGTTTTTGGTCACCTCCCTGACCAAGGCCCTTCTCCCCGTTTGCTCAGTTTGGCTGGCCAGCCAGCTCTAGGAAGAGTCTTGGTGGTTCCAAAATTCTTCCACTTAAGAATGATGGAGGCCACTGTGTTCTTGGGGACCTTCAATGCTGCAGAATTGTTTTGGTACCCTTCCCCAGATCTGTGCCTCGACACAATCCTGTCTCGGAGCTCTACGGACAATTCCTTTTACCTCATGGCTTGGTTTTTGCTCTGACATGCACTGTCAACTGTGGTACCTTATATAGACAGGTGTGTGCCTTTCCAAATCATGTAACATCAATTGAATTTACCACAGGTGGACTCCAATCAAGTTGTAGAAAGTTCTCAATAATGATCAATGGAAACAGGATGCACCTGAGCTCAATTTAGAGTCTCATAGCAAAGGTTCTGAATACTTATGTAAATAAGTAATTTCTGTTTTTTGATATTTTATAAATTTGCAACAGTTTCTAAATACCTGTTCTCACTTTGTCATTATGGGGTATTGTGTGTAGATGGGTAAAACAAATAATTTAATCCATTTTAGAATAAGGCTGTAACGTAACAGAAGGTGGAAAAAGGGGAAGGGGTCTGAATACTTTCCGACTGCACTGTATGTCTGTGTCCCTCATCTAAAGCCATGAGTTATAGGTGCCACTGTGTGTGCAGAGAATGACTGTACAGGAGAGAAGGGAAAATCAAGTCTGAAATTTCAAAGTGGAAATTACAAACTTCAGAAGCCCTTTTAAACCTCAACAGCACAAAAAGCACCCCCACTATACAGAATGTACTGCAAATTGAGAAATCATGTGACTAAACTGAATAAAAAGAAGAAGAAACTACACTATGAAACAAAGATATTTGACATAACGAATGATGGTAAAAAGCTTTGGAGCACCTTAAATGGAATTTTGAATCAGATGGCTCATTCATCACAAAACCCACTGATATTGTCAACTACTTTAATGATTTTTTCATTTGCAAGATTAGCAAACTTAGGCATGACATGCCAGCAACAAACGCTGACACTACACATCCAAGTATATCTGACCAAATTAAGAAAGACAAGCATTGTAATTTTGAATTCCGTAAAGTAAGTGTGGAAGAGCCCTGTGTAGCTCAGTTGATAGAGCATGGTGCTTGCAGTGCCAGGGTTGTGGGTTCGTTTCCCACGGGGGGCCAGTATGAAGATGTATGCACTCACTAACTGTAAGTCGCTCTGGATAAGAGCGTCTGCTAAATGACTAAAATGTAAGAAGTGAAAAAAGCATTATTGTCGATCAACAATGACAAGCCACCGGGGTCTGACAACTTGGATGGAAAATTACTGAGGATAATAGCGGACGATATTGCCACTCCTATTTGCCATATCTTCAATTTAAGCCTACTAGAAAGTGTGTGCCCGCAGGCCTGGAGGGAAGCAAAAGTTATTCCCCTACCTAAGAATAGTGAAACCCCCTTAACTGGCTCAAATAGCCGACCAATCAGCCTGTTACCAACCCTTAGTAAACCTTTGGAAAAAATGGTGTTTGACCAGATAATATGCTATTTCACAGTAAACAAATTGACAACAGACTTTTAGCACACTTATAGGGAAAGACATTCAACAAGCACAGCACTTACACAAATGACTGATGATTGGCTGAGAGAAATTGATGATAAAAAGATTGTGGGGGCTGTTTTGTTAGACTTCAGTGCGGCTTTTGACATTATCGATCATAGTCTGTTGCTGGAAAAACATATGTGTTATTGCTTTACACCCCCTGTTATATTGTGGATAAAGAGTTGCCTGTCTAACAGAACACAGAGGGTGTTCTTTAATGGAAGCCTCTACAACAAAATCCAGGTAGAATCAGGAATTCCCCAGGGCAGCTGTCTAGGCCCCTTACTTTTTTCAATCTTTACTAACGACATGCCACTGGCTTTGAGTAAAGCTATGTATGCTGATGACTCAACACTATACACTTCAGCTACCACAGCGATTGAAATGACAGCAACACTTAACAAAGAGCTGCAGTTAGTTTCAGAATGGGGTGGCAAGGAATAAGTTAGTCCTAAATATTTCAAAAACTAAAAGCATTGTATTTGGGACAAGTCATTTACTAAACAATAAAAACATCAACTAAATCTAGGAATTGTAGAGGGTGATTTTGGACGGAGTCAGGCGCAGGAGGGTAAATCACAGAATAATTGGTTTATTCGGCAATACAGCAGTACGCAGCAATGCGTAAAACACTCCAGTGCGTTAAAACGGCGCACTGGGTAAAACAAGGCACACGGGTGAATATCCCGGCGATACACAATACAATATAGCTCCACCGAGCTATAGTAACCTCCACATTAATCAATCACACACAAAGACAAGGGGGGCAGAGGGAATACTTATACAGGTACTGATGATGGGATATGAACCAGGTGTGTGTAATAAACAAGACAAAACAAATGGAATGATGAGATGCGGAGCGGCAGTGGCTAGAAGGCCGGTGATGACGAACGCCGAAGCCTGCCTGAACAAGGAGAGGAGGCAGCTTTGAAGGAAGTCGTGACAGTAATGAATAATGTGGAAATTGAGCAAGTTGAGGAGACTAAATTGGAGTAACCCTGGATTGTAAACTGTCGTGGTCAAAACATATTGATTCAACAGTAGCTAGGATGGGGAGAAGTCTGTCTATAATAAAGCGCTGCTCTGCATTCTTAACAGCACTATCAACAAGGCAGGTCCTACAGGCCCTAGTTTTGTCGCACCTGGACTACTTTTCAGTCGTGTGGTCAGGTGCCACAAAGAGGGACTTTGGAAAAATTGCAATTGGAGATTGACTTCATCACTACTTGTATTTGTGAGAGGTATTGACATGTTGAACGCACCGAGCTGTCTGTTGGAACTACTGGCACACAGCTCAGACACCCATGCATACCCCAAAAGACATGCCACGAGAGGTCTCTTCAAAGTCCCCAAGTCCAGAACAGACTATGGGAGGCGCACAGTACTACATATAGCCATGACTACATGGAACTCTATTCCACATCAAGTAACTCATGCCAGCAGTAAAATTAGATTTAAAAAACAGATAAAAATACACCTTATGGAACAGCGGGGACTGTGAAGCAACACAAACATGGACACATGCATACAAACACACGATAACAAACGCACTATACACATGGATTTCGTGTTATAGATATGCAGTAGTAGAGTAGAGGCCTGAGGGCACACACTTAATATGTTGTGAAATCTGTTATAAATGTATGTAATGTTTTTAAAATGTATAACTACCTTCATTTTGCTGGACCCCAGGAAGAGTAGCTGCTGCCTTGGCAGCAGCTAATTAGGATCCATATAAATACAAATACAGATGTAAATGTGAATAAATAACTAAATATTGTTCAATATGATCGATACTAACTTTGCATAATATTGTAGTCTATAGGGTATATTTATACCTTAGACCATTGGTTTCCAAATAGGTTATGAGTAAACTTTGCTATTCTGTCTTTCATTTGTTTTTTTTAACCATAAATCATTGTTGTTCCAATTAAGCCCAGTATTCTCCTACTAAACCCGGTTTGCATTGAAACACATGGGGACTGTGTGTTGATATCCCTAATATTCAATATTGAAGTTGATTAAATTAAAATGAACTACAGTTATGCAAATTATGCATCTATCCATGGTGCCTTTACCGAGACAAATAAGAACAATTAAAGAACAATTCAAGGCCTCTGTACTCTCTCCAAGACATTTGGAGTAGACAGGTAGTCATTGATGCAGAGAGAGGAGAATAAGATCAGAGTTCAAGGATGTCAGGGATAGAAGACCTACAAATAGTGGACAAAAAACTGAAACAAATGAGGGACAAAAAGGTAACTATTGGACGACTGCTCATGCAGTTAGGGCTGGGGCATTGTCATATGGTTGTCCAGGTGTTTCTAGTTTTTGGTTCATCACATGTACCTTTGTAATAAAACAGGTGAGAGGGAGAGTTGAAACTGTCTTCAGACTGGCTTTATGAAGACGAGTTGAACTAATTAACAAGAATAGGAGTAGAACAAATGTTAACCAGCTTTCAGATAATTCATAAAATGTTTTTGGTCTTATGGTCTTTGTGCATGGTTTCTTATCAGTGCCTTATCAGACCCGCAAGGTCTGAGCCATGGGACAGAGAGACAAAATTGCAGTTTTCTGGCTTACACTACATTACCAAAAGTATGTGGACACCTGAGTTGGTCCCCCTTTTACTGCTAAAACAGCCTCCACTCTAATGGGAGGGCTTTCCACTAGATGTTAGAACATTGCTGCGGGGACTTGCTTCCATTCAGCCACGAGAGCATTAGTGAGGTCTGGTGCTGATGTTGGGCGATTAGGCCTGGCTCCCAGTCGGCTTTCCAATTCATCCCAAAGGTGTTCGATGGGGTTGACGTCAGGGCTCTGTGCAGGCCAGAAATTTGACGAACTGACTTGTTGGAAAGGTGGCATCCTGTGACGGTGTCACGTTGAAAGTCACTGAGCTCTTCAGTAAGGCCATTCTACTGCCAATG